>NW_027526203.1:315203107-315245607 GCF_048455015.1 Haemaphysalis longicornis
TTTGCCTCGAGCGTGGCTCGTGACAGGTGAACATGACGGCTAATGCGTAGAACAGGTGCGCGCGGAGAGCAGCTCAGACTGCGTGGAAGCTGCCGCCTGGATTGCGGCCAGTCGGCATGTCGGAGTAATGCGCGCCAAAAAATGAAGGAACGGAAGTGAAGGAAGAGACGAAAGTACGATGCACACTCTAAGAAGACCCCGTCGGGCGTCTTTAACACAATTCTCCAGAATGACCAATCGAAGTGGCCTAGCGGGGAAATTCGACGAATGACGTGGCCGAGCATTCAATTTAAAGGGAAAAGCGCATCTACTCAGGGACATTGCGAAATGCAAAACGCCATTCACGCCGTGTGTGTTGTCCCTGCGCACACGCACTTCTTTTAGTCAAATCATGTGTTGGGCTTCGTCGTCATTCGCAGAATTTGCACACTTGGTCACTTCGATTGGTCATTCTGTAGTGCTGCGATGATGCCGACCTACAGGGACTCCTGAGAGAGAGAGAGAGAGAGAGAGAGAGAGAGAGAGAGAGAGAGAGAGAGAGAGAGAGAGAGAGAGAGAGAGAGAGAGAGAGAGAGAGAGAGAGAGAGAGCGTGTGCGTGCGTGCGCGTGCGTGCATGCGTGTGTGCGTGTAAAGTAGGACACCTCGGTACAAGCAACAGCAGATGGGTTTATTTATGTCTACGTTTCGACTTGACACAAGTCTTTTGTTCCGAGAAGACTTGTCTGAAGTCGAAACGTAGAAATAAACCCCTCAGCTGTTGCTGTTACCGAGGTTTCTTACTTTGTGTTCACCACGCCTTCGGCCCCATCGCCAGCATGCCAACTACACACACACACACACACACACAAACATATATATATATATATATATATATATATATATATATATATATATATATATATATATATATATATATATATATAAAGTTAAACCTGGATGTAACGAACTCGCTAAGCTCATCAGTCATTGTTTTCTGCATTAAAAATCGGCAGGATAAATGAGCTACTTTACCGAATACTAGAACTACTTCAAGGAAGCAGCAGCTATAAAAACGTTTTGACTTGCCAAAAACAAAATTAGTCACGATGATGAAAGGAGTGGCCAGCGCCACCTCGTGGCTAAGTTCAATTTTTTGCCCGTAGCAAGAAGTACTGTTGGGACTTCCTTTTCCTCACCGGCAGCAGACGACGTTGATCATCATCATTTTCATTATGCTCCTCATGAGCTGTCTCATGCTCTCGAGTCTGCTCCGGGTCACTCCCGCTCTTTCTAGTAGATTCCATTAAAGTTTCATCCTATCAAGACGTGTCGCTCCAGTTTCTGAACATCGCGCCGCAGCTGGAGGCCCCAGAGGGCCAACAACTACCGTTTGTGGTACGTGCAAACCTTGAATCTCCAAGCGATGTTTCAGTGCGATGTCGGTTGGAGAGTCAAGTTTTGAGGTGCTAGGCCTGCCTGTCGGCGAGTAGTCGTGCATCTTCACTGCTATCTGTGGTGAGGTGAGGTGACTGTGAGAGGGAAAGAGGTTCCCAGCCTGCACCGCATATGTATCTGTGGTGTCGGGTTCGCTGGTGATGAATTCTGCTGCCAAAAACACGAAAAGCTTTCTCTTTCCAAGACAAGCTCGCATTTTGAAATGGCGTACAGTATCCCAGCTAGCACCCTCTCAACAATTTTTAGCGAGAAAAAGAGCATCAAGTTTGTGGAAAGACTCCCTTGCAGCACAACTCTGGTTCTTGAAACGCGCTTAGAACCAAAAAGTGTCAAACATCAAACGTCATACTAAAGTTGCGTTTGTTAATACGGGGGCAAGTGACCTCGCTTCTTTGGAGCGCCGTGTGGTGCCTTATAAGCTCATGCGGAAGCAGCAAGCGCAAATCACGCAGTTTTTCGCTGTGAAATAAATCCTTAAAGGGTTTGTTTACCTTCACTGATGTCTACCATTGTGATTTCTTTTCTGCTTCATTCACGCAAGCCTTAATACGAAACCTGGATGTAACGAAAACCTGGACGTAACGGAAAATGGCAAACTTTCGTCACCTTCGTTATATCCAGGAGTAAGTGTGTATATATAATCGCTAGGCTGTCGCCTAGATTTAAGTAGATTTTTAAGGCTGACGTAGATTAGGGTTCCCGAGGAATTTGTTTGACACAGACAGGCAGTATATCAGTAAATATTAAAAAAGAACTTACGGAGATGGACAGATAACAAAAGGAAAAGAAAACTCCTGTGAGATGCTAAGAAGAACTAATTGTCTTGTGCTTGAACTTTTCCGCGCCGAAGGGTGCGCTAGTATCTTCGGAAAGAAAAACTCAACATCTGAATGAGTTATCTCGCGTCCGGAGGTAAATAACATTTGGTCATGCAAGTCGCAGGAAGGATATAACGAAAGTAGAGAAAGCACTTACGTTTGCCGAGGAAGTACTTGAAGTACCAGCGCGTTTGGTACTCTGGATTCTCCAGCACGGGCGTGCTTGGTGAGCCGAATAGCTGCACGGTAGAAAAGAGAGAAGAGACGGAGGCAGCGTCAGCAAAATCTGGCGCCTCGATCACGCCGTCACTGCACCCGCACGCTCAGCTAAACAACGTCAACCTACCAGGGACATTGTGGCTACAGAGAGCAGCTCCTAAATATGTCTTCTTTTCTTGTGAATTGAACGTAATAGAAAGCAAAACACACGGCAAAGAAAAAAAAACGATTCCTACGACGTACACTGAAGGCAAGGTATACGCTTAAGGCAACCACTACTGGCACTGTATACCACACGGCGTTCTGTGCTTGCCTTCCTGGTCCATGCGCAGTTATGCTAAGATAAAAAATGATGTGGCGGATGCTCTCATTGAATGAATGAATAAAAATGGACTGATTGAGAGGCTTGCTCATTTCCATTGCGTCTTATAAAAGGCGAGGCGGCGATTGGGGATCTCACAGGCTTCTCCGCTGGCATCTTCGAATGTCGTCAAAACGTGCTTTCGAACCTGGCCCAACATTGTTGAATATGCCAGTGCTATCTTGCGGAGATCGATGCAGGGCCAGATTGAGAGTTTGTACAGTTCGGATTCGAGCACTTAAACAACACTCTCACCATGATAATTAACCGCACGACGAAGAAACTATGGCTTGATAGCTTAATCTAAAGAAAATAAAACTGATATTAGAGTTATTTTGTCTCCGTATGTTAAGTTTTCCTGCGGCTTCCACGCGCAAAACGAAATAAATAAACAAAGAGGGTCTCGGATGAGTGCCTGGTCGCAGGATGAGACGGGTGGTACGTTGCACAGGGATGCCAGGAGATTGTATTTACGCCGAAGGAGACAGATCACCTGTCGCCCCGCAGCGGTGTTCGCTCGTAATCCCGCTGCCTACAGTCGAGTCACTCAGAAGTCCTCAATGTAGAAAAAGGCTTTGCGTGCCTCAAAGTCCCAGCTGACAATCGGACAAGCAGAATATGCTGCTACCGATCTTGCGCACTCTCTCGACTATAAGCGCCACACACAATTCGCTCCCGAATGTCAGTGTTGGGACGTGAATAAATGGAAGCGGAGAGGTGTTGTGACAAGCATGCGCACTCATAATTGGGGTAAAGGGATGAGTTTATTCTCGTATAACCCGTGCTTTTTTTTTCTTGTTTAACAAAAATAGAGAATCATCACAGAGTGTCATTCAGTGGCGGTAATTTTGAGCAATGGATGAGTACGCTCGCAGTTATATCAGTGACTCAGGAAATTTGGCACGACCTCTGCGTTACGAAAAGTGGCAAAAGGTGTTCAGCTTTTGAAGGACTGTAAGGAAAAAAAACTGGCTGTGAAGATAGTTTATCATTTGAAAAATGTGAGCCAATTCCGAAAATTGTCTACTAATGCGTAAGCGTTCCTAAACCGCTTCTCTTCATTTAAAGTTTCCTTCGGCAAATAGCGTAACTTTTTCTGTTATAACGATGAAATGTGCTAACTTCGCCAATTATGCACTTTTGTGCAAATGCAGGGCTACACGTTTGGTACTTTTTCCCAATTTTTAAAATGGTGTTTCCGTTTGTTTTTGCGGGCGTCTTCGCTTCTGTTTTCGTCGTGTAAGGGTGGTGTATAAGATAGAAGATCTTGGTTTCATTAGTTATTTTTTTTTTCATTTTTCGGTTTTCATTTCAGGTACTTTCTGTTGGCTTGTTGCTTAATTTACTTTGGCAAATTATCTACGTTTACGTATTAGGTGGGTTAACTTGGTTATGCATTTTTGCCCAAATAAGTATATCCAGTTTGCTCGGTCGAAGCTGAAATATCACAAACGCAGCGTCTATAATTTTCGTTCATCACAAAGCAGATATTGAGCCGGAAAGCATATTTGCTACGTTCACCTTCTTGGTTCTGTTGTGTTTGAAAAGCTGTAGCATCGTGCTCCTCGCAATACCGACAGCTTTCTTGTTTTCTTACATTAACGAAAAGCAATATCCCTCCGGGAGGGAACGGTGGAGGGTGGAGGCTATGAAATGAGAGCTGACCCACAAGGTAAAGCTCCCACACATCCCCACGCGAGAGAGCTCGCATGGCCCAAGTTAGAATTGAGGTTCGCGTGTCTGCGGGTTCGGGTCAGGGTCCGAACCATGGTCAGTGTAGCCTTTTTCTGGTTGCTCGAGAACCCTGCCGGGCAGCGTGCAACGCTGTAAGCGCCGCCGAAACGGCGGGGAGGAGTGCTAGCCGAGTGGACGGTAAACATGGCCGGTGCGGCGAGAGGCTCCCGAACAATGGGGAACTGCCGTTTACTTTGAGGGCTTCGTGGGTCGGCGCACTGGCGATCCGCACGGCATAACACCGAGCAGGTGCCGGCAGCGGAGAGGAAGAGACCCGGGGCCCGGGGTATTGCGCGCCGGGAGGAGAGAACGGAAGATGGGGAGGGAGAGGCGGAGAGAAACCGCTGACGTCGACGGCCACGCACCACGGAGACGACACGATCCGCTCCGAGAGGATTTCATGAGCCGACTAAACAAAAATATCACCCAATACACTCGCAAAAGCGGAATGAAACCGCGCAGGCGTAGTTTACCGAAGCACGGACACTGGAGTGAGAGGGTCTAGAGACGCTCGCCAGAGAAGAAAGTTCGCGTGCGACAGCAGTTTTTACGCTTCCTTTCTATAGCGCTTAGTGCATATGGTGCCTGGTGAGCGGTTTACTAACTTTCTCTTGCGTCTCATTATACTAACGGCTCGGGCAGCCGTGCGACCAGGGGAAAGAAACAGAAAAATTAATTTTAAAAAACGCGAATAACGGAGGCAGATGCGACGAGCTGAAAAGCGAAAACCCGACATCAGGAAAGAGTACAACTTTGACGAGGTAAAAGCAAACGACACTATTTTCCCTCCTCGGGGAAAATAAGGTCTGTCCATAATAACCGGCACCACGCCATCTGTGTGACCCCCTTTTCACCGCTGTGAAAACCTCTCTTTTCAGCACAGCGCGAGCGGCGCGCAATGCTCCATCGGTTCAAAACGAGGGGAATTTTATTCTTGATGCCGCCACGCCGGTGCACCACGCAGCCGCGCAGTTCGCACTGAGCGCCATGGCGGCGGTCGTGCCGCAAGCAGGGGTGGTGGCAGCTGATGCGAAGCCCAGTGGGCATCAATAGCGAAACTGGGGACACGACGCGCGCGTGGCGCTATAAAGAGGAAAGACCTCCGCCGCAGGGACAGCTCTCCGGCGGCTTTGCAGAGCCGACGACAATGCCCGGCCAGAAACGAGCCGCACAAAACAAGCAGCGGCAGCCGGTGAAAAGGATGCGGCAGCAAAGACCCCTTCCAAGATGATGAAACGCGGATTGTGGCTCCATCCGTCCGGGCGCCTCGCCCTCGTGTCAATACTCGGGAATCAATCACGGACGTCGCGGTTGATCTGAAAAGCGTTCGAAGCCGGCAGTGCGCAATGTAGATTCATGCGAGCCGGCTTTATACGAGACCCCTGGATGGTCTCCGGCGGCGGCCCTGATAGGTTCGGCTCGGCACGGCGGACAATCAGGGAAGATGGTGCGGCGACAGAGATCGTGATGTCCGCGGTGCGCTGCGCATTTCTCGCTATGCGCTCTGGGGGCGATAAAGAATGAAGGACGGAGGGAACCATGGTCATGCGTGACGCGTGCCCTCTGTCGACCCCGAGCCCCTGATTTTGAAGTTTCCGCCCCCGAACAAAAATGGCGAGCGCCACTGCGTTCCAACCTGTATATATGATTTCTCCCTGCAATTTTTTTTTCATTGCCTGCGTGAAAATGGCGACGTAGATGGGGCAAATAAACAAATGGGTAGTTGCCACGGGACGGCTACACACAAAAAATAATGATAATCTTCCCCCTCCACTACCTGCCTCATTTTTCAACATGTTTCCCGATTCAAAATAATCAATTAAGGAGTCACTGGCAGACTGCCGTACTCCGTGGAGGGTTGATATAGGAAGGAAATGAAGTAGCTCTGCACGTGGGACTTCAACGCAGATTTACCTCCTGGACTCAAGACGAAATGTTCACAATGCGACTACACAATACATTGTTTTCTTTTCTTTTTTTTTTCGTCCGCCGTGGTCCCGGTTGTCTCTCACGCGTTATACTTATTCAAATCTCCTCAAGTGCTTAGTTTAAATAGAGCATACCTCGCTTAGCAGAAAGTAAAGACTACCAATGTTTTAGTTTTGTTGCATGAGCGAGTTCCAATTACGTGAAACTCGAATAAATAGGAAGTGAATTTAAAGGGACACTGAAGACTGAGTGAGGTCTGTGTTTAAACCGAGAGATCACGTCTTTCAAGGCTCTTCCTACTTCTGTTCTCAGACAAGCAATGAATTTTCAAGAAATAATTAAAGCTGACATTTCTCTCTACCGTTGACCTTCGTCACGCAGAAGACCGCTTAATATAGTGCCCATGCGAAACGAAGGAGCTCCCGCCCTCACCCATCCCTCCCACCCACACAGACCGCCGTCGTCGGCCGGACGCGACACTCGCTGAGGTAGGGGAAGGAGCTCACGGTGGCCGCTTACAATTCAAGACTCTGGGCTCGACCGGGCGGTATCGGCGCTCGTCCGCTGACCTTAGACGGCGCGAATCGGCAACCCACCAAAGGCGTGGAATATGCCAGGAGACTCACCGGACATCCTAGGCAACGCACTGGCGCAGTCAAGGCATGCGCAAATCAACACGGTGGGTGCCGTGACCCACGGTTGTGGGGAACACCGGCCAATGCAAGAACGGCCAAAAGTGGCCGAAAGGCATTTACATACCCTCGCGCTGCGCTTCCGACGGCAGTCTCCCCGGTGGTCTCTAGTGCGCGTCCCCAGTCGCCCCGCAGGGAGAAGAGGGAGGCGCGCGAAGATCACCCTCGCCCCACTAAGGAGTAGAGCGTCGCTAGCGCCTCCTCGCCTCTAGTGGAGGGGTTTGAGCCCCCACACCTCAAAGATTTAGGAAGACGGGGCGTTCCCCCAAGGCTTGGATGGATACCATCATAATTCTTACTCTAGGAATCGCTTCCGTTTATTTTCTACAAACCACACGTGTGTCACCATTTCGGGCATACTTCCTTTTAAAAAAGCTCTTCGTTCTCGAACAACCTGCTCCTGGTTCGAACAACAAAGCCCTACCCTTGGAGTTATTTTAGAGATTTTCGATTCCGCTGTCCGCATTTCCTCCAGATACACGCTTCTGTCTCTTCTGCTTCTCTTTTTGGCCATTTTGGGTGTCTTCGCTCATTCACTGGTGCCCCCATGCGCCTTCTAACCCATTTCACGACCTTCGTGCAGCGCTGGGTGCGCCACAACGGTGATCACACAATAGAAAAGCGCGCGCGGCGGCAACAGTCGATGAGGGCAGCAGGCTCGCCATCAACAATGGTCTTCCGAAAAAAAAAAAAAAAAAAAAAAAACGTACCCGTGGCCAGCACCATATTGATCAAACGGCCGTCATACAGAGTGACACAGGTCACGCTAGTAGCACGCATCTGTTGGTCGCCGTCCAAGATAATAGCAACAACGACGAACGGGCAGAGCAATGCGTGAGTAATGCGTGACCTTTATCGTAGGAGAGAGCGGAGCACTTAGGTGGCCTTTTTTCTTTTCAGTTGGTATCGCTTCTGTTTCCATCTGGAGAAAGCATGTTTTTTTTTCCCTCGCAACTTGTACAGGGCTGCACGAAGTAAGCGAAACAGAGTACGGCCCATCTCGGCTGCTCCTATGTACTGCTAGCACCTAGGAGAACGCGCTGAAAATAGCCGCGCAGTTGTCTTCCCTTCACTGCTAATCAGCAATGCTGACGGTCGGTCAGGTAGCGAAGACGATCGCGGTATTAATGCGACTCTTGTCGCTGGCCGTAGTAGAGATATACACCGGCAATAATAAATACGGACGATACCTCTCGCGTTCACCCGCATAAATATTTCGACTGCACTTGTACACCAAGGCAAACAAGCATTTCACACGAATGGAAACTGAAACAAAGCCTACCGCAGGTTGTTGTGAGTCATCCTGCTTTTACAATGTTTACTACGTGAACTTTGTGTCGCTTAAAAATAATCGCTCAGCCAAAGTTGTCAGATACAGTTATTGCACGCTTGCATGTCCCTGCCGTAGGCCTTTGCTGTTATTTTTTCTTTGAAAAAATTAGTCACCGTCCCGCCCTGCGAAAGTTGAGGTTCAGCAAAGCTGTTGTAAACCACTACAAATGGTGATGGAGGAGGATATGCAATGTTTCTCGCCGTCTCGGCGGGCTTGTCGCTTGCGCTCGGCTAGTGTCACTCGATAAGGGTACATGGTATCGGCACTCTTTTCGCCTATTGTTCAGTGCCGCCGCCATGACCATTGGTCAGTTCGCATTACGTGACATTTGTTTACACTGCGATGGTTCATGGGGGCCGCCATTTTGTTGTTCATTAGGGACGTGCGAATAGTGAATTTGAGGTTCGAAGCGAATACAAAGCAAATAGTAATTTTGTCGAATATTTCGAATCGAATAGTTCAAAGAGTACACATTACAAATTACAAACAAGAAATGGCTAAGTTTTCGCCGCGGCTAAGTCTTAGAACTCACGTAGGCGCAACATTTTGTGGAACTATTACCAGTTGAGTATTTGTTCAGAAATCACATGCGCTGCTTTCCTTTTCTGTATTCACAAGTTTTCGTGAAGAAGTACTAGTGGCTCCACATACTCCGAGAGAAGCAGCTTTCGCTGGCTGCTGACAAGATTTCCTGCTGTCGGGAACGTCCTCTTACTTCTCGCCTGCGTGGCAGGAATTGAACGGTACTTTCGTGCCACTATGGCCAGTGCTGGGTAAAGCCGGCTGCAATAACTCCCCCCCCCCCTCCCCCCCCCTCCAGAAGGTTTTCAGACCATTGGAGCACAGGGGCGCCCCACCAGTAGTCTGTCACTTGTCGGAGAACACTGTCGTGTGCACTCTGCAGTCCTACATTTGAACTTAGGGAATAAAAAAAGGTCCCACAGAGTGCCACCCGGAGGCTTCTCCACATCTGGCCAAGCAGATGTGCGGGCACGTCTCCCGGGGCTGGCACCAGCTCACCTGCTGCAGCTGCAAGTGCGGCTTTTACCGACTTTTTTACTCCCTTCAACGCAACGAACATCTTTCAATCGAGGGTCAACTAGCATGGCCTTTGCTGTAAGAGGGGCCGTTTTTAGGTTAGGAAATCGTGTTGCCGGGCTGCTCAGAAGGCTCTTTGCAAACGGTGCTGCCTCATCACCTTCGGAGATGTGCTTACGCGGAACCACTCCTGTGCAATGGACGAGAGGTATTACTAGCGAAAATGTTGGGCTCAGTCGCAGACTGCGCAGAGCTCAGTCGTTGCTTGGTCCAGGGTCTGCAATACCTTCACAGCTGCAAGCATTAATTGCCACTTTTTTGCACTCAAGTTTACTAGATCAGACCCGCAAAGTTAGAGTGATATTGGGGCGTGGAGTTCAACCGGCCTCTCCATCATTGATTACTTGCCACCTACAAGCTCCGCTATAAAAAGAATATTGTAGCCACTTGTTTCCGCGGCCGTAGCCAGCCTAATCGCAAGTTACAGGCCGCATTTTGAACAGTGTTCCACTAATTCCGCATCGAATCGACAGTACAAGTGCGCCGGCTTGGTGCCGTTGTGTCGGCAGCGGTGTCGTTTCTGTGGCGCCTTACAACGGAAAATGTGATGGCGGCGGAGAGCTCGTAGAACCTCTAGGCAAGGCAACAAGTTGGCACTGATGATAGAAATGTCCGCGTTGGCGGGGTCTGGCGACAAGCCCGGGATGACATCTCGGAAGGCCTGACTGAAAAGCTTGGCTTTTGGCTTCCTATTCGAGAGCGACAAATAATTCCAAAATATCGAATACCTTCATTCGGATCGAAGCGAATAACGAATAGAAAGCAATTCGATTGACTATTCGACAACGCAGAATATTCGCCCATCCTTATTGTTTATGCGTTTTAGTCGGTCAACTCTGGCAGGCTTAGCTCGTACTACCTGCTCTGCGGCTGCGCGCGCGTTCCAAATGCGAATCAAAGATATCGCGTTTAACAGCACTTCAGCAGCAGAAGTGTGTCCAAAGATGCGGCAAATGCTATGTCCGGCCTAGCCTGACGAATGCGCTCGGCGTCTTGGGCAAGAACTGCTCTATTTAGTACCACTAGTCCTGTCTATCCTTCATAAATAATCGCAAACATAATCTTTACTAGGAACACACGGTGGGGGGGTCCCATTGTTCACAGGTGCCTTATCATCCACAACCCGGTTTCGATGCTTGTTTTTGTGGTTTCCTTAAACGAATCCATAGCTCTGTGCTGTATGCCTCATTAGCCTGGCGCATGCGCTCGGCGTCCTAGGCCTAATTGTCGCGTTGGCGTTTTTGCCCACGGAGGTGGTTTTTGCCCATGGCGATGAGACCGTTGGAGGTAGAGGTATACAGCTTTGCTGTAAAATGCTATGACAAGCTCCGCCAATCTCGGTTTACTACTAACGATTTAAGACGTCAAAAATTTTACTGCAGAAAAGTTCGTGGTGCTGCGATACGAGTTCTCTGGGTTCTGGGATTTTCTGCGTCAACGAGCAATTGCTGCTCTTGCCAGTCATGTATCTGTAATACACCGACATAGGTGAGATGTGTGTTTGCCCTTCACAATTCCTTGAACGAAGACATGAAAACAAAATACGAACTTGTTTGATTCATTAAAAGAGAATTTGTCCCCATAACTTTCCAAGAAATCGCCGCAGCTGGGCTTCACCACACAACCTCAAAGCGTCCAATCAGAGAGGCCATGTGTGTGAATCCGGGGAATGACGAGAGAAAGCATGCGATTAGGGCACAAAATAGAATCTGCACTCGGGCAACAACGCAAGGCTTTCATGTGCGCTGCTGTCCCAGCGCAGATTCTATTTTTAAATGCAGAGCATTTCAGTAACTCACGATGTCACCCGCGTTGACGTCCGTAGTCCGCACCGTCGCACCCCTCCCTACTACATAAAAAAAAAAATACTATCCGGCGCCCGGTTTCGATCCCTCGACCCTGCGGGCGGAACGCAATGTACATGGTGCTCTACCCACTGCGCCACAAAGCCGACACAGAATGGGACGCTACGAACGCGCCTTATATCGTTGACTGATTCAAATTACTGCTGACGAGCGCTTTCTCGTCAGCAGTTGCCACAAGTGCAACAACATTAACGTAACGCAAACTACTTAAAGGAGCCATGAAGAGAAAACACAAGTTTGGTTCATTCAAAAGATTGTCTCGTTAGAATCATACTGACACCACTTTTAACGTACCCGCCGCGGTGGCTCAGTGGCTAAGGCGTTGCGCTGCTGAGCACGAGGTCGCGGGTTCGATTCCCGGCCGTGGCGGCCGCTTTTCTGGTGGAGGCGAAAAGCAAAAACGCCCGTGTGTGCGAGATTTCGGCGCACGTTAAAGATCCCCAGGTGGTCAAAATTAATCCGGAGCCCTCCACTACGGCGCGCCTCATCGCCTGCGTTGCGTCGGCGCGTTAAACCACACAATCAATCAATCAATCATTCAATCAATCAACCACTTTTAACGTAAACTTCGCTCAAATAAGCTACATAATTAGGAAAAACGGGAATGGTCATGCGACCCACCAGCTCATTTCCCGCAACAGAACCTATGATGTCACATGAGCTAAGCTCTGCGATTGGCGGAGGCTGCCAGAAGCAGACGAAAATTAGGTAGAGCTTACAAACTAGACGAACGAGCGATTTGCGCTTAAATTTAGGGCACATTCTTTACAAAGCAATAAGAATGATGGGACAAACAGTGGAAGTTACGAAAGCACATGTAAACATAGAAGTACTGATGCGTTCTGCTGTTCGTACTGCGCACAGCATGCTTGGTTTAGCTGCACAGCACTACGGGGCTTGGGGTTGTCTCAGACGACACTGGCCGATTGACGCAAGCAACGGTGTCTTACGTGACCCCATTTGTCGAGCGAGCACTGTTTCAGGGAACGAATATTTTCTCCCAGAACAAAAACAAGCCAGGTTTAAATGCGGGCAAAAACAAACCAAACGCTTGCCACGGTATGGTGGCGCCATCTAGGTTACGGAACGTAAAGAAACGCGGGAACAAACCAACACCGCTGTACAGGGTGGAGACAACCTTTGAACGGTCCCGTGCCGCCGCAATTGGGCCAACGGGCTCAACGCGTTATTCTTTACGTTTCCCACGAGACCTAGCAACGCGAAACAGACAATATGATTCAAACTTCTTCAGTAAACCGCGTTGCGGCGATAATTTTAGCGCGGTTTTGACACAATGACTTGCTTCGGCGGCGAGCGAGCAACCGAAAATGGCGGCGCCAGCGTATACGTGTCTCTACCCTGTACGGCGGATGCGTGAATGAAGGTACTCTAGGCTGCAGAGCGGTCGGTTCCTGTGATGTCATTTGGGACCACGAAAACGCACGATTAAGCGGGAAAATCAAAATTTTAACCTAAATTGTTTAATTTCTCAGTGATTAAAGCACCGTTTGTATCCGGACAAGCGCTGGGGGCACTATAAAACACGAAATCTTTCGAATAAAACCAACTTGCATTTTCTCTTCATGGCTCCTTTAACGTCGTGCGCCCCTGGAAATGCTCTGCATTTGATCATGCCCCTCGCGAGGGGGATGTTTCACTGCGTCTTCTCTCGGTCGCGGGACCCGTGGCGCCATCTGGCGGAGGCGCGGCACAACTCGTAGCACTTTGAAAAGATGCGGCGCCAGCCAGCTGTGTGTGCGCGTGCCGCACTTGTACAAATGGCGAGTGCATTGGCTGTCCACAGAGAAAAGCATTCGTGCAAGTAAGCCGTTGCAGTCAGTCATTTCTTCCTCCATTTTCCAATCAGCTTGCTCAGATGGTTGTCCGTTGAAACGTCATAAACGCATCGGCGAATATACGGCACTGATGGTGTGCGTAACAATATATATCGGGGATGCGAATACCCAATACCTGATAACTTGTGCCTTTTTTGCAAGTAGAAATTGCATTTACATTTTTTGCTCTAATTGCCTGCTGAACCGTATCATTCGCCAGATCCGCACGTATGGGCGCTCTGATTGGACGCTGTGAGGCGTTGTGGTGAAGCCCACCTGCGGCGATTTCTTGGAGTGAATGATACCGCTTAAATCACAAACTTCCAAGAAATAATTGAAATATTAAGCGAGACATATATGAAGCACTGGCGACTCGCAGCCACTTTCCGGCGATTGCTCTATGACGTCACAGAATCTTGTTCCTGCCATTGGCGGCCGCCGACTTGAGCCACCGCAAGAAACACGAATGGGCCTCGTTCGACCGCTTCACTGCAATGTTTAAGTGCACTTATCACCCGAATAACTACGTTTCAATTCTGGCCCATAATACATCACTCATGCCTATATTCCGTCACTAAAGCGCAAAATTTGAAAGTTTCTCAGTATTGCTTGCGTTTTTTTTTTTTTTTTTTTTGCAAAGAAAACCACTTTTGCGGCTGGAATAGATCTGAGTGAAGTAACAAAGGCCAGTTCTTTCTGAAAGAACAAAGATGTGTTTTGTCCTCATGGCCACTTAACAGACTCTAGCAGCGTCACCGCGAATAATCCGAAAGGCCGGGTCAATGGAGTGGGAATGAAAGGAATTTTTTTATGTTATAGCGGAAATACAGTCGTAATACGTAAATTCATTAGGTCAGGCAAAACTGATACCACGGCGTCAGAAGTAGAAAGGGTGAATTTGGAGAAACGTCTGTAAAAATACTTTTTTTCTAAAAGCGTTCCACAATGTTGACATAAGGCGTAAATAGTACTCAGTGAATTCCACGCATCGACGCGATGCACCTGACGCAAACGTACTGTTTGCAGAGTTTCCGCGATTTCGTTTAACAATGATGCGCTGCATGAATTTAGGAATTCGAGCATCGAAGCAGACACTTTAACAGCAAAGTGTTCTATGCCCGGGTACATCAATATCTGACCGGAGTTATATCCGTCACAGAAATGACGTCGTCAGAAAAAGTTCCAGTGATGCGGCTGCGCCCGGATTCGAGCCACGAACTTTTTCGACGCAACAGGAGGTACATAGCACTCTGCTAACCGCACGAGGACTTCAAGCGCGAGTAGGTCTACGAACGCGCCTTATATCTTTCCCATTACCTTCTTCATTCAGATGGTGCTGACGTCTAGGAAAGGTGAGGCGAAGCAGTTCATCTCATGACGCTAATGAGCGTCGACAGTTGGTGCCTCGATGCCAGCGTCTTCGTGTACGCGGGACGCGGGTGAATTGAGGTACCCTCCGCCACCTACTGCTTTCGGTTTCGGTTCAGTTTTGCTCGCGTGGTTTTCAAGGGGCTGTGCTTTCAGTCGGATTTGCGCAATGTTCCCGCGCGTGCAACCCAGTGTCTGACTTTGATGCGTCTAACGGTGCCATACCGAAGGAATATAAATAGCGATGTGCAAGTCATATGGATGCACAATAAACATTTAAATGATCCTGTGAAGGCACACTCCACTTTTGTGTTGCCGATTCCTATGAAAAAGGCATCAACCACATTTTTTTTTTCTCTGAACTGCCAACTTATGTTTAAGTCGTTAAAAGCAACAGACTCGTGCAAGATGACAAGACAGCTAACATGACACAAAGGCAGCGCCGCCAAACCCCAAGTTTGGACAGTCGTGTGAACGTACAAAATGAGAAGGAGCAAGAAATACGGAACATAAACGCAGCAAAAAGAAAATCCCGATTCACGAACAATGGCACCACTCTGAGGCAATCTCGTGGTCCAACTGTGCCACAATGCACTCGATTGACCAATCCTAGCCGCTGAAAAACCGATTTCGGCGAATGACAGCGACGATGATACAATTTCACTGAAAAATGCGACCTGCGCTGGGGCACCACGCACTGCGGTCTGCGCTGCTCAGTGCCACAGCACAGGTCGCATTTTTAGTCAAATTTTATGATCACCGCTGTCATTCGCCGAAATCGCTTTTTCGGCGGCATGGATTGGTCAATCGAGTGCATTGTGTCAAAGCTCGACCACAGGGCTGTCACAGAGAGAGAGAGAGAGAGAGAGAGAGAGAGAGAGAGAGAGAGAGAGAGAGAGAGAGAGAGAGAGAGAGAGAGAGAGAGAGAGAGAGAGAGAGAGAGAGAGAGAGAGAGAGGTATGTGTGTGTGTGCGCGCGCGCGTGTGTGTGTGTACACATGCATGTGTACGCTCGTGTGCGTGCGCGTGTGCGTGCGCGTGTGTGTGAGTGCGCTTAGGCATGTCGAAACACCGGGAGAAAAAACTTTCGCAAGTTCAAGCGGACCCTCGAAAACAGATGGTGTTTCAAGAAGAGGACAGCAAACAAACAAACAAAAAACTTACGCAGATGTCATTCTTTGCTTGCGTCCAAAAGGCCTGAAAAAGTTTTCGGTGTGTTCGAATGAAATAAAAAACAAACCAATCAACAACAGACTTAACACAAAACTAACATTCAACCACGATTTAAACAAATGTGGAAAACTGGGGTTGTTAAATGGACGTTTTTGATTTATTATTATTATTATTATTATTATTATTATTATTATTATTATTATTATTATTATTATTATTATTATTATTATTATTATTATTATTATTATTATTATTATTATCATCATTGCTGTATAAAGGGGAACCTATAGTTCCGATTTCATAACGGCAGAAAATATATCATGGATGGTCCATGCGTCCTTGACAGAAATTTTTCTTTTTTGCAGGCGGAGAATTCATACCGCCTTCTCTGCAATTCCTCTCGGATGACGTTCATCACCAGTTTTTATTTCACGAGTTAGCTGGCGCGAGTATTAAACAAGGCACCCTCCAAACCTATTTCGGTTTGGAGTGCGCTGCTTCCAGGTTCAGTAAAAATTCTGCTGGTCACCTAACATTTCCGCGACTACGACGCCCGTGCGCGCCTGTTTCTCATCATCATCCCCATCGTCGTCGTCTGAGCCTACTCAGGTCCACAGCAGGACAAAGGCCTCTCCCACTGACCTCCAACCGCTCCTGTCCTGCGCTGCTCGAGTCCACAGTTTACCTTCGAATTTCTTTATTTCATCTCTCCGTCGGGTTAATGGCCTTCCCCTTCTTTTAGACCCATCTCTTGGTATCCACTCTGTTAGCCTAATTGTCCACCGGTTACCGGTTCGTCTCACTACATGGCCGGTCCAAGCCCATTTCTTTTTCTTTATTTGAACTATGGTATCTCCTACGCTAGTTTGTTCTATCACTCGTGGTTCGGGTAAGCCCAAACAATCTCTCCGACGTAGTTGTATTCTTTTACTTCTTCTAGAGGTTCGTGTTATAAGCTGAATATGACGTTTTTGGCATGCTCATTCCTCACTACTTTCGATTTATTCATATTTATTTTTAGTCCCGTGGCCGTTCTTTGTGATTGTAGTTACGCAAGCATTGTTTGCATGTGTTCTGCAGTCTCACTTAGCAAGAGTATGTCTTCCGCAAACCTCGGATGGCTCAAGTATTCACCGTTTATCCTTAAAACCTATGTTTTCCCACTCAGGCTTTCCAAATACCCCCTCCAGACATGTTGTGAATAGTTTTGGCGAGATGGTATCTCCCTACATGTATTACTCCCTTTCGGATCAGGAATTGATCACTTTGCTTGTGGAGGGTTATCCTGCCCGCGCATTCCTTATAGATGTCTTCTAGAAGTCTTATGCAGGTTTCCTTTATTCCCTGGTCTTTTCGTGCTTCTACCACGGCTGCGGTGAGTACGGAATCAAACGCTTTCTCATAGTCTATAAATGCCACATAAAGGGCTTTAGTGTATTCTGCGAATTTTTATATCACTTGATTCACAACCTGGATGTGATCCATGGTTGAGTACCCTTTCCTAAACTCAGCCTGCTCCCTGGGTTACTAGGAGAGAGGAATTTTATTGAAATGAAATAAACACAGAAAGGTCGGCCTGACGGTAGTATATCTGGCCAGCTATTCTGTGTGTGGGAAGGGAAAGTGGAGGAAAGAGTGTGGATAGAGGACGAGAGAGATGAAGATGGCGGAGAAATAAATGAAGGGCTATGTATAGAAGATGCCTATACCGATACGGTGTATGCGTTAAAGTTAAGCCGGACGGGCCTCAACTACAATATCTCTGAGAGGCCGCTGCTGCGCAGAAATGTCAGCACAGCTTTAAATACACTGTAGGAACGCTTCGCGTCTGGCCAAGGTCCCAGCAGCACTTCCTCCGACACCACACGACAGTCCAAACGGGCCAATGTTCGCACTAATTGTTCTCGAGGTTGCGCATAGCGTGGACAGTGGCAGAGAACATGCGAAATAGTCTCTGGTACATGGCATGTCTCACAGTCGGGGTCACTCGTAAAGCCAATGAGGTGCTTGTAGCGACGGGTAAAGGCTACGCCAAGCCGTAGTCGGTGAAACAGCGTGGCGTAGTTTCGCTGAATACCAGGAGGTAACCGAAACTTGCAGTCGGGGTCCAGGCGGTGTAATCTTGTATGACGATTGTCAGGGTGGGACCAGTGATTCGCCGAGGCGTGGCGGAGAATGGTAAACAGAAGGGCGGTCGTGTCCGTCCTTGCGAAGGGCAGACGTACAACATCTGCATTTGCAGAAACCTTCTTTACCTCCTGGTCAGCCCAGTCGTTACCAGCTAGCCCGCAATGGCCTGGTACCCACTGAATGGTGAGGACATGTCCTTGTTGCAGTGCCAATGAGCATAATTCGAGTACTTCCGCAGCAAGGGCATTATAGGGTCCTTGCCTCATAACTCCGTTGAGGACCTGGAGTGCTGGCTTGGAATCACAAAACAGGGTCCAAGCTTGAGGTGATTCACGGGAGACTAAACGAATCGCCTCCCGTATGGCAACCAACTCAGTGGCAGTAGAAGTTGTCTTGTGGTCTAGTGTGAATCCTCGGGTAACGCATAAGCTTGGAATTACCACAGCCGCGGTGGACCGGGATGCAGTCACAGAGCCATCAGTATATACATGTACAGTTCCGGCGTACTTGTCTGTCAAGAACGCTAGAGTCAACTGTTTGAGGGCTATTGATGGCAAAGAGGACTTCTTCCCAATTCCCGGGATGGAAAGGTAAATTGATGGTTTTGATAGTACCCACAGAGGATTCTGGGAAACCACCATTGGGGCGAAACCTGATGGGATCTTATGTTGGTGTTGCAAAATGGCTGCCGCAAAACTACTTCTCGAACACGTAGTAGGAAGAGCCGATAATGGATGGTGTTCATGCCTTGTGAAGCATCTAAGGTAGACTCGAAGGGGTTCGCCCAAAAGAAGTGCATCCATTGGAAAAACACGTGCCTCGGCAATTGTGCCCACAGTAGAGGTACATCGTGGTAGCCCCAAGCATATTCTGAGGGCTTGTGCTTGCAAACCCTCCAATGTGCGCCGGGAAGAAGTTCGCAGGTTTGAAATGGCTGGCAGGCTGTAACGAAGATGCCCCAAAAACAGGCTCCGGTACAACTGGAGAAGAACGCTCTCAGATGGACCCCATCTCATCCCCGCCACGAAGCGAAGAACATGTACTAGGCTTGCAAGTTTAGTCTTCAACGAGGCTATGTGTTTCGTCCACGACAGACCGCGGTCTACAGTCACTCCCAAAAATCTGTGGTGCGTGACGTAAGGTATCAGTGTCCCCTCAATAATGATAGGATACCGGAGCATCGACTTTCTGGTGAATGCAAGAACGGCGCATTTTTCTGGCGCTAAACTCAGGCCTTGACGGCACAAGTACCGAGACGTCGTTGTTGCGGCTCGCTGTAAACGGGCTCGCAGCTGCGGTCGAGTTACACCAGAAGTCCAGATGCAGATATCGTCAGCGTACATAGTGACTCTGACGACTTCAGGCATTTCGTCCACGAGACCGATTAGGGCAATATTAAAGAGGGTGGGGCTCAGTACTCCTCCTTGTGGAACACCACGATTAACCTGGTGGAGTCCTGTGTCACCGGCAGACGTGGACATGAAGATTGTCCGACCAGTAAGGTAACTGGAAATCCACTCATAGAGTCGGCCGCCTACTCCCACAATCTCTAGAGCATCCATAATCGCACTGTGGAGCACGTTGTCATAGGCGCCTTTGATGTCGAAAAACAATGCGCCCGCGATTCGGCGACGGTTTCTTTCTTGCTCCACTGAAGACACCAGATCGATGACACTGTCTATAGAGGATCGTCCTCTTCGGAATCCTGTCATGACATCCGGGAAAATGTTGTTTTTCTCAAGAAACCATTCGAGTCGGGCCAGCACCATTCTCTCCACAACCTTTCCTATGCAGCTTGCCAATGCGATGGGTCTATATGAGGACAGCTCCAAGGGGGATTTTCCTGGCTTCAGTAGAGCAACCACACGACTGCATTTCCAGTGGTTGGGGACAGAGCTGGATAACCACGTTGCATTGAACCATGATAAAAGAGCTTTCCGACCTTCGCTGCCAAGGTTTCGCAGTACGCAGTACCGTACACCATCAGGTCCTGGAGCAGATGAACGGCAGGAGGCTGAAAGAGCGGCATCCAGCTCTTGCATCGAGAATGGAACGTTGAGGCGGTCGTCTGTGGTCTGCGGTGTACGCCTTTGTGTACGGGGAAGCAGGGCGTGGGATCCAGAATGTCACCTATGCGGCTAACTATAACTTTGGAAAACAGCTTGTAAAAAACTGAGAGTAGGCTGATAGGTCTGTAATTTTTGAGGTCGTTGGGATCTCCCTTTACATGAAGAATAATAATGGCGTTTTTCCAGGCTATGGACACTTTTGGAGTCTTCAAGCATTCCGAAATTAGTACAGCAAGCTTTTGCAGTACAATATCTCCTCCCTCCTTCAAAATATCTACGGTTATGCCGTCGTCATCAGCTTTTTGAACTTCCTGTTTAGTTACTAGTGGGACATCGCAAGTTGAGCTTGTAGTCTCAGTAGTTTCCTGGTTTGTCTTATCTCTTCGTCTGTTTGCGTGTTTCTAGTTCCGTATTATTGCAAGTGTGCCAACGTATGGCTTGCCCTGTTCCTGAACGGCAAATGGCAATACCAAACAAGCAATCCCGAACGTCAGTACCAAGCAATTTATCACTCTCACTGAGTTGGGCATATAACGTTCCAGTTCTACTTAACAACAGCCTGCATTTTTGCCTTTGATGCTTCCAGTTGAGGAGGCGAAATATAAAAACCACGGTAGGTATTTATACACCCCATGGCCTAATAAAAACTTGTGTACAAAATGACGAATTGTGCTAGCATAACAGCACACGAGTCATGGCCGTGTGGGTATTATTTTAGTATCAACACCAGTAGGCCTCGGTTCGATCCACGACAGAATGGACAACTGGGCGAGTTGGAGATGATTGATGGCTACTAATAGCGCGCACAGCGCTCACCGGTGCTCGTCCTGATGCTTATTTCTTTGTCCCTCGTCTGTGCGTTGATGGTAGCTGTGATTCGGTCCCCAATACTGGCAGGTGCGCGTTATTCCTCAATTCTGCTGTAAACGAGTCCACGCATGCACTACAATTTGAAGGTGGGTTGGGTAACTGTAAAGGCATTTCACGTCCAATAGAGAAGCAGGGAGTTGACCAATGTAATCCCAGAGCGCCACCCTGTGCACATGTGAGGGGCAAACGAGTGTAAGAGAAAGGTAAAGACGTGAAGAATAAGGGTGGAGGGTGTATATGAATGCAAAAATGGTAAAACCCCCTAAAACCGAATAAAAATCACACGCAAACGCAAAGCTAAGAAGTAACTACGCTCGTTCGCATGAACTAGTGGTGCTTACAAATCGAAGAAATGCCTTCGTCGCATTACGGAAAAAATTAAATCTAAAGCCAACTATACCTCGAACCGTCGGTTCAGTGAACGGATGGTTATCCGATGTGCGAAGAGCTATACAGCGTGCGGTTTAACTGTTTAGAGAATTCACGGCCTCATTGACATCAAAACCCATCTGGGTATTTCATGAAGAATGCCGCGCACGACTGAAATTCAATTATCGCGCCACGATTCGAGCGCACCTACTGAAAGGCACTTGAGGAAATGTGGTATGGAAACGGGCCACCAGAATGCGCCACGTGCCCGCTAGACGTTCGGTAGCATTCCGTTAGGAAACATTCCCCTCGCGAGGGGCACGATCAAATACAGAGCATTTCCGGGGGCGCACGACGTTAAGTAGTTTGCGTTACGTTAATGTTGTTGCACTTGTGGCAACTGCTGACGAGAGAGCGCTCGTCAGCAGTAATTTGAATGAGTCAACGATATAAGGCGCGTTCGTAGCGTCCCATTCTGTGTCGGCTTTGTGGCGCAGTGGGTAGAGCACCATGTACATTCGTTCCGCCCGCAGGGTCGAGGGATCGAAACCAGGCGCCGGATAGTATTTTCTTTTATATTGTGTAGGGGGAGGGGTGCGGACAACGACGGTGCGGACTACGACGGGACAACGCGGGCGACATCGTGAGTTACTGAAATGCTCTGCATTTAAAAGAAGAAAATGCGGCAGTCGTCCTTTTGTGCAAGCGGACACACAGCTGTGCATGCACGCGCAAGCACTGATTGTCAGGCGTGTGCACCGGAGTAGAAAGGAAGTGGAATCATTCCTGGCAAAGACTCACCGAGGGTGATTACTGAGCGACAAAATAAAGTGTACCCTCGGACTTCTCGTTGAGGTTCGCGTCGGGAGACGAAATGCTGGGTTGTCGAGTCCTCCGCAGTTTAACCGAAACTGATTTCTTACGATAGAAGCTGTGCTTCCAGCGAAACATTCTGCCACCTATCCCCGCGTCCGTGGATGGGATTGCGTCTCATACACACTTCATGGCGAGAAACATAACTGTTGAGAAACGTTTCGTTCACTCCTTGTGCTGGGTTGGGGTTACCTGCCCATGAAATTATGTATGGCTGAACAGCCTCCGCGGAATCTCGCCATAGTGCCGTACGAAATATAGTGATGCTCCAGGTACCATTTAAGGTGCGTTAGAACCATTTTTTTTTTCATTAACTTTGCACGCATTCAGCCACTGCAATGCGGTGCATGGTATACAGGGTGTGTCAGCGAACACTTTCAAAAATTCTTAAAAATATGCTCTTCGATAAAAAAAGAAACCCTGTTCAGAAGGAGACTGCTAGCTGCGGCGGACGCCAGATAGTATGTTAGGTGGGTAATTATATACTAATGAACTTCCTAATTAGCGGAGTTTGGTGGTTATTGTCAATGGTGATTTTGTAGCCCCGGAGAAGACGATTTCATATCAGTTTTTAAAAGAACGAAATAGTCGGTGTTTAAAGCCCTGTAGCGCGAGGAAACCTGCCGTTGTTTTTCGCTCAAAAACGAAACTCGGCGCTCGAGGAGCGCTGGAAGCCTTGAGCGAACGCAACGTCGGCTGGTGACGTGTTTCAATGAATGTGGCGGCCAATTCGAAATGCAAGTTCAATTTTCCCTAGCTAGGAAGCCTCAGCATGCAGCCACAGCCGCGCAAGCCCTCAACGCCCAGCAAATAACCCTTTCCTTTGTCTGATGCGCTTTCTAACACGCAGCGATTATAAACGAACAGCAGATAAACTTAACAAAAAAAATTGAACGGATGGTGACGTTTTACATCTTGCACGTCTGGTAGCCACGTCAGATGTGGTCAAGACAAAAAAAAAGCAAAAAGCAAAACTGTCACCAACGCCCACTAGGGCTCCCGAAACGGGCGACCGTGTTGTGAGCAATGGCTAGCCTCTTTCTTGCGCTTACGAAAGAAAAGATAACGCTAGCCGCGGTGTAAGGTGAGCGTTGATCATTGAAAAAATACAGGAGGCGATGGCGTTGATATCAGCTGATTGCCTAGCGTGGGGAATCACCAGAGCCTTCACGAATTGGGTGACACAGTCACTACAACACGTCATCAGCGGATATTGCGTATGCACTAGACTTCTGGCGCACCATGTACGCTGCGGTTAGGTTTCATGGGGGGAAAATACTTGATTTTCGCGGACTGCAGGGCTCTACAGAGTGTATTTTCCTTTGCTTTAAAAACTGATCGGTTATCGTCGTCTCCGTGGCTACAAACTCGTCATTGGCAATAACCGCCAAACTTATCTAATTAAAAGTTTATTAGGCAGTTTTCGTTAATTAACTATGTAATTCGCATGTTTCTCATAACTGCTGACGTCCTCCAAACCTGATAGCTTGTTTCTTAAGAGAATTCCTATTTTTCTTGAAAAGCCTACCTTCAGGAATTTTTGAAAGTGTTCACTGAAACACCCTGTATATGTCAAGTAAAAATTTCCCACGATTCACGATCGGCACGAAGCGACGAGATTTAAATTCTTCCGAAATAAAGCCACTCTGCCAAGACTGCTTATACCGTGCAAAATAGCTTCGCTGGCCTTTTCATAGAGGTGACATAAGGCGACATAAATATTTCCGCCCGTTCCAGGCGATGACGAACGTCTGCACGTAGCCAAGGCAGGCTGCAGTTCCTCCGCAGAGTCTAGCAAAGGTGCATGCGTTAGTTTAGTCACGCAAAGGGAGGGAAGGGGAGGGTGTCAGGTGTGTGTCGTACTACACTGAGGTGATATTTTCGCACAAAAAATCATGCCCTAGTAGCATAACCAAGCAGCAATACTTAACAGGGACAGAAATTTCCCCGCAAACGCCGGGCTCCATATAGCAAGATGTAGAGCGGCTGTAAATGTGAAAGCTGTAAAGAAGCTGTAATGTGAAATGTCAGCCTGTGTGATTCTCGGTGATTTCCTGCGCATAGTGTTAAAGAAGTGATGATCGGATGGAACAATTGCCGGCAAGCCTTGCAAGGCAAGGTCCGCCCGTTAATTACCAATAACAACACTGCATAGGTGCGTTTGTGTGAATGAGCAGTACCTGTTGCTGCGTGGTGTGGTGTAAAGAATGTACCTTTAGTTTACGATCCAACTTTCTGACGCCCTCAAAAGCCAATACATACCGTGGCGTTAGGCAAGGAGCGTCATGATGGTTTTAGATTACTCATGGGCGCTTCCCATAAATGCCAGAAATATTTTATCTCCTTTTCGAATGCGGTCAGGTCGATCATATATATTTGCGACAGGACGCAGGATTATGCCCTCCACCGCCGTACAAATCATCTTACCTGCGCGTTGCACGGCTATGGTGGGCGATGCGTCAATCTCTTGGATCGTTTTTATTGTGTTTTTACGCTCCGAAGCTACACTTCGGCTACCGGGAGCGCTGGGGTGGTGAGCTATGGATTAATTTAGCCCACCCAAAAAATCCTTAGCGTGCTCCGAAACCTTGATATACTGCAGTCTTTGATTTTCACTGCCTTCAGGAAAACAGCCGCCGCTGCCGGGAATCAAACCCGCGTCCTTGGGCTCACTCACTGAGCCCGTGAGCTCTTTTTCCCTGTGCAGGACGGGCTCAAAAGCGGAGCCCAGTTCTCAAGTGCACGTGTAAACTGTCATCGGGACTTTTCAGCTCGGTCGCCGCAGCATTGCGCAGATTACCGTTACCAGGCCGCTCGATCATCCCGTATATGTTCCAAGACATTCTGCAGGCCAGTCCCACTTGTAGTCCTCAGAATGACCTACTCTAGTGTGGCGATTCCTGCAGCTGTTGCAGCTTGTCAAAGGGCGTGCCAAGTAGCGCTGTCGGCATTAAAACATCGTTGCGGAATCAAGTTCGTTGTAATTCCGTTGTAAGTGCGCCCGAATAGCCATGGGCCTACTGGTTACAGGGGAGCCTCTCTAACCGGTACGCGGTGAGAAAGGTCATAGTAGCAACGATGGGGCACAGACCACGCCGAAATGAATTACTGAACAGCCGTTGCAGCTAGACTTTCGCCGCCGTTGTAGCTCAATTGGTAGAGCATCGCACGACTAACATTCGTTTATGCTTTCAAGTGTGAACAGCGCGCATTGAGACAGCTCCTCTTCGTCCTTCGCCTAAGTGAGCGCTGTTCACCCTGCCAATCTAATCACCAACTAGGCCAATAAGACACCCTATTGGTTTAATCTATAGTGATTACATGCATTAAAATCGGCGCAAGTGCAACTCCAAAGCTCTGCTATCGCGTTTTCGGCTCAGAAGCCCTGCCATTCAACATTGGGCGAGAGGGCCGTGTATGAGTTCTGCACCATAAACAAAAAGAGAAAAAACCAAGTAATCTGCTTATTGGGACCTCCGAACTACACCGTACGGAAACGTTAGGTGACTGCCCAGTTGACGCTCACTCCACTAGCACTCGAATCCACTTACGACGCCGCTGAAGTAGTGGAAACTGTACTTCTTCACACAGTGGATTGATTTGATTGTAGGGTTTAACGCGCCGACGCAACTCAGGCGATGAGGCGCGCCGTAGTGGAGGGCTCCGGATTAATTTTGACCATTCACACAGTGGAGGTCCAGGTCTTCCATGTTTAGAATGGGATACCAAGGCACCTTACTGAATTTGCCGGTAAGCAAACGTGCATTTTTTCAAGTTGAATAGGTTCTGAGTTTTAAAATTCCTTGATTGATTGTACGGTTTTGACCACCTGGGGATCTTTAACGTGCGCCGAAATCTCGTACGCACGGGCGTTTTTGCTTTTCGCCTCCATCTGAAAAGCGACCGCCTCGGCGGGAATCGAACCCGCGTCCTCGTGCTCAGCAGCGCAACGCCTTAGCCACTGAGCCACCGGCGGGTAAGTTTTGAGAGGCCAAACCGTTAAGACATATATATCGTACAGCGAACACTACTATATTTTTACACTGTCCTACAACTCGGCCCGTGAGAAGGAAAAAAAAAAAAAACTGGCAATAAAAACACAGAACAGCGGCAAGTATGCTACGTCTGCAGAGATTCTCTTCGAGTGATTACACCTAGTTCATTAAAAAAATATTTTCACCCCTTTCTTAGGCCGGTGCACCATTTCGGGATTGCAGTTCGCAATACGTTCCTCCGAAATTCAAATTTGCGGTGTGAAACGTGCCAAAGCTACACCTGCTCTAAAGGCAAGCCCTAGCGGAGGGCCACAGATTAATTTGGACCACCTCGAGAGCTTTAACAACTGCCGAAATCTTGAACCGCCAGCGTTATAGTTCTCGCTTCCATCAGCAAAAAAACAGTACCGGCCAGTATCAAATCCACGTCCTCGGACTCAAGAGATGTTCCGCCAAATAAACCAGGCACGTTATTTGCATAGAAAATTAATTGAAGGCAAGTCATCCCCTACGATCACTTCTCGCACCATTAAACTGTAATTTTTGCATGTTTTACATGCGATATAGATAACGTGGGTTGCAAACAAATCATGTCCGTAAACAAGTAACCCTGAAAAGGCACGGGGAAGCAGGTGCACGTAGTAATAAGCTGTGCAGCCTAATGCCGATGGGTAGATGGGTAGATGACTTGCTAAAAGCATCATCCTTCAAGGGGTCACCAAATATGCAGAAAATCATTAAACAGGTGTGCACCTTGCATTTTAAGTTCCCTTAATTGGCGTGGTAGTCATTAGACATAAAAAATTAGCCAAGAAGTCAGCTTTTTGTATCTCACTTCTTGTCTTCTTTGGAAACCGCCTCTTTATTACTGTGGCCAAGAATAGTCATTTGTCGAAATTTGGTACAAGAAAAAAAAAACTAGAAACGAAACTTGCATACTCACCTCTTCCTTGTCGGATCGCTCTCCGGTCTCGACTCGGAATCGGCGAACAATATTTTCGGAGTCGCCATCGCATGAGGCCAGCTGCAGAAAGACAACAGAGAAGGCAGAGTTTACAGGGGGTTTGCGCACATTGCATGCGGACGTGCGTTCCTTGTCGTTCCCCAACAACACTCAGAATTGCTGATGATTTGATTTTTTTGTTTTTGCTTTTGCGGTTTAACGCGCCGGCGCAACGCAGGCAATGAGGCTCGTCGTAGTGGAGAACTCCGCATTAATTTTTACCACCTGGAGATCTTTAACGTGCGCCGAAATCTCGTACACACGGGCGTTGTTGATTTTCGCCTCCATCAGAAAAGCGGCCGCCGCGGCCGGATATCAAACCCGCCTCCTCGTGCTCAGCATCACAACGCCTTAGCCGCTGAGCCACCGCGGTAGGTACTCGCAATTGCTGTCACTGTGACACCAACAGCAGTTGACAGCAAACCTACAACTGCTGTCACTGTTAGTGCGACCACAGACGTTCTTGGCGATGGCAACTGGGTAGATGAACACACTAATACTTAATGTGGCACTTAATTTACAACCATCCGCATGCATGCTTAGAAAAGAGCGGCGTCGTTGCTTGGCGTATCTTTGGTGGTAAGAATTTAGGATTACCTAGAGCTGCTCAAAGCCCAGAAACAAATCTGCCACTTGTATTGCGCGACTTTTTTGGGTGTGGTCTCCTCGACAAAATGAAACTAAGTGGGTACAAAAATACGGTATTTCCGACGCAGAAAATGGCATAACATACGCCCCTTGCACCGCCATACAAATTTTGCAATGTTATCCTCACTTACAGCAAGAACGCAGGGGAGAAAAGTTATGCATCGCTCGCTACTTATGGCACCCTCCAAAGGAAGTCCTCTCCCTGAAACGTCAATACTTTTACTTTTTTTATTTTTTTCTCGTGTGTCTCGGTCTCTGCTTACATTACTTTCTCGCGCTCTGTATGAGTTTTTATGCTTCCAGGCTATATATATATATATATATATATATATATATATATATATACAGGAAGAAATGCCGGCAGTCTACAACACCAAAGAAGGCATAGGGGAATGGTTAGAATATTTTTTACCGTTAGTGACGTTACATTATTATTTATTATTATTAATTACGTGAGAAAGAAAGAAAGAAAAACACGCGCGTGTTTTTCTTTCTTTCTTTCTCACGTAATTAATAATAAATAATAATGTAACGTCACTAACGGTAAAAAATATTCTAACCATTCCCCTATGCCTTCTTTGGTGTTGTAGACTGCCGGCATTTCTTCCTGTATTTTCTAACGAGCCCCTCATTTACAAACCCTATTATCATGCGAAAGCTTAGCGAGGGCCTCGGTTCTTGCAGCCTTGATGCCAAGGTAGCATAAGAGGGTTTCTCGCCAGTTACCCACTTATGACAGGCTGTAGACGTTCGCGTCACGCCCCGGGGGTTGAAAAGAAGGTCCCTTTCTCCCCGTGTAGTCTGAGTGGCGCTGGCTACCATCCTCAAGCGTCAGATACAGTTGTAGTATATATAAATACCCCAGAAAGTGAAGCGGAACACAGTCGCCCAGATAGCCGAATTGGTAAGGCATTCGAGATCTAATCGAAAGGCGTGGGTTCGGTCCCCACTCTGGGCGCGTGTTTTTCTTTCTTTCTTTCTCACGTAATTAATAATAATAAATAATAATGTAACGTCACTAACGGTAAAAAATATTCTAACCATTCCCCTATGCCTTCTTTGGTGTTGTAGACTGCCGGCATTTCTTCCTGTATATTCTAACGAGCCCCACATTTACAAACCCTATATATATATATATATATATATATATATATATATATATATATATATATATATATATATATATATATATATCGCCTCTTGAACGATTGGGAATATTTATTTAACTATACCCACAAACAATTGTCCACCACACACATCCGCCATCACACAAAAGTAAGCGAAAATCAGTCACATTGTATGCTGGAAAACAAAAACCACGAACCTGCAATGATGTAGCCGTTCGGAAACCAGAAAGCAATTTGTGTTTCATTTTGTTAATGACTATACTGTGAGCCTAACCGCCTGATCCGAAAATTCAGTTTATCCATGGCAGAGTCCATCCACAGTCGCAGCGATAACGCAGAAGCTGCACTATTGCAGTCGCACTCGGGATGGGGAAGACAATGTTCTTGTGTACGCGGGGCGCTTACTACCGACTGAAAGAAAGCCGAAAAATACCGCCGGATCAACCCCAAGTCGAGAAGACATTTGAACTATAATTCAACCTATGTGGAAATACCGGTAGAAACGATATGGAGGTACCAGTGGAAAACACTCACTACGCATGAAGCTATAAGAAACCCGTGATGGAAAACTTTTCCTTCGATCGTTGCGATCCCTGTACGGTAAATTCGTTTTTGTGTGTACTAAAGGTTATAGTGGGAAGCAAAGGCATTTCTGACGATCACGCGACGTGTTCGGAATACAAGCGTCGCTAGGGCGACATTTCCATGATATTGCGTTGTGATTGATTCCACGCTTTGCTTTAATATGCCAATGCGTGGCGAAATTGATTTCACCGTGAAGCGCCAATGTTTCGCCGAAACGACGTCCACTTGCTCCGAAGGCAAGAATGAGCAGATGACAACGCGGCGCGCTCAGATCCTACCCAGGGTTCACGCGACTGGCCGTCCCAGTCGCCAGGATTTTGAGAGCGAGAGGGAAGCCATCATTTGCGCATCCGCTGCATTCGCCCTTTCCCGGCACCAAGGCCACCTGCGATAAGCGCATTCGCCCCGTCCGTTTTCGCTACATACGGGCTCCCAAGGGCAACACGCACTTTCCCTTCTCACCCCTTCTTTCCCCATCTCTCTGACACCACCGCCACAGCCCAATACAGCTGACGCAGTAATAACGAAATTTACCACGTCGCAAGAACAACCTGTGTGCAGTGGAGCACCCTTTACAGGCTACTGCGTTTGTTTTGGGTGGATACGAGACTTGCCCCGTGCAACATGCCCGATACACCGGCCACTGTAAAAAAAAAAAAAAAAAAAAAAAAAAAAAAAAAAAAAAAGAGAGAGAGAGAGAGAGAGAGAGAGAGAGAGAGAGAGAGAGAGAGAGAGAGAGAGAGAGAGAGAGAGACAGAGAGAGAGAGAGAGAGACTTCTTCAATGTCTGCAGGGCGTTATATAAAGGGAGGGGGGGGGGGGCGTATTTCTTTTGATATTCAAAGCGCTTGCCACAACGCTATGCATTCGTCGGAGCTCCGCTGCAGGCTAATCTCCGAGGCCCGGGAGGGCCGCATTCTAGGGTCGGATATCGAGCCGGCAGAGGCCCAGCCATGATTTCTCCCGGGAAGGCTGACAACTGCGAGCGATGCACCGACGAGAGGCGCAAGAGCAGCCGGAGAAGAAAGGAAGTCGAGGCGACCGGCCGAGTCGATAGGCGCGCATAGGCCAATTCAGGGGCGCGCATACGCGCATTCCGGCTAATTTGGGCCGACAGGGAGCGAAGGAAGACAGGCTGGACCCGCAACTGAGAGGAACGGCCGTTGCTGCAGCGTTGGGCGCTCCAGTGAACCACGGGACGCTGAGCCGATAAGCAGCCGCGACTGCACAAAGCGCTCGGCGAGGAGGAGAAAAAAAGAATTGCGCGCAAGGACGAGGGGAGAGCATCGCGGTTTTTCGTGCACGTGGCCGCGACAAAAAGCTATCTCCCAAAGGCACCGATACAGACTGCAATTTACCCTGCGTCGCTTTCGCCAGGCCGCGGCTGAGCCGCGTCGATACTCGTACACCGCTCTCGGCATTCGTGTATTTTGCCAGCGTCTGACACCTGGCGCGCGATAGGCCCGCCCAGAGGACGAGGGGCCACCGAGGAGCCCGCAGCGTTGCGAGCCCCAGAATTTCGAGGAGCTGACCCGTTCTTAGCGGGCCGTGAAAAGAAATCGGCCACGTGGGCGCACACTATGTCCGTCTGCGATGGGCCGCCCTTTGTCGAGCGCTGACCAATCCCTAAACAGCACCACCGCTCCACTGGTATTGCCGCAGTCGCATTTCCCAATAAAAGACGCGAGGTTGACTGAGGTCAGCAGGGAACAAACGTCTGACTCCCGATTCTAAACGAGCCGGTGTTGAAACAGCCGCCGGCATCTAAGGCGCAGTTCCATTGATGGGCCTTCCCATGCATCTCGAAGACGCGAACACGTCTAAACGATGTTCCAGGCCGCCATTCGTGCGGCGCTCGTTGCATTGCGACACTGCCAAACTAGGCGGCTGTCTTGAGCAGGAATTCAATACCGGTGAAAGGAGGCAGGAAACGGCCGCTTTCAAAACAGCATTTCTAGATTGGAAGCCCAGAAATACTAAATTAACAGGAAGAAAACACCGGAAGCTTGGGGAACTGAGGCAGCCCTCCGGATCTGCGTGCACGATCTGGCACTAATTAATTAATGACGTTTCACTCAAGCCGCGTTCCATAGTTTATTGCTCGGAAACATTTATACGCGTTCATTGTTTTTCTCTGAGAAAACAGGTGCCTGCGCTTATTATATGTTCGGCCGTCAATGCGTCAGTGGACTTAAAATTATTGCCTTTTGTTTCGTGGGTAGTGTTTTTTGAACGTCCAGAAGCTTTTAGGGGATTTAAACAAGTACGGAGCGAAGCACATATTAATCGTCAGGGACGTCATACGAGCACTACCGGCGCACAGAACGGAGACAAATGATCGTAGGCCTTCCTCGCGGTGCACATTTTCAAGCTTCGCTGTACCAACCTCACTCTATTCTCATTTAATGTATACACTAAGCCGCTGTCACATGGTCTCTCACCAGACGATGAGAATATCGATCTCGTTTCTCCGGCGAGTGAAATTAGCCCACAGCGAATATGTCGTAAACTGTGCGCATATTTGACTGGCATTTATTTTGTGCACTGGATAATCTTTAATGTATACTCTGCACAATAAATAATAAGATACGCACCAAAATGCAATTCATCCTTCAAAGACGTCCTTCCCGAGACAATTAATAATGTGCCACGTAGCAGTTATTCTCTTTGGACTTGGCTTATGGAGTTCACAGTAAGAGGAGAATTTTTTTAAAGCCAGAGCGTTATGTGACTCACTGGACGAAAAAGCCTGCGTCCAGAGTCTGTGGCAGCAAAACGGCTCCTAGGCCTCCCATTGGCTGCTACGCTTTTGATACTGTACCGCTATGGGTTCTAAAGCATCTACAACGTGGCCCTGCGCGCCACTACCCAGCAGACCTCCCGCAGCCCGACTCGAGAAAAGATTACGCGCAACGCGAAACACCGAGCGGCACTCATCAGCAGCGTTCGGTTCGACATAAAGCTCAAAAGGACGTAGAATCGGGCTAGTTGTTACGGCTTCATCTTGAAGTGTTTTATCTGCCCATGCGCTTAGAGGCGCCGCCATTACTTTTGATTGATTGATTGATTGATTGTAGGGTTTAACGCACCGACGCAACGCAGGCAATGAGGCGCGCCGTAGTGGAGGGCTCCGGATTAATTTTGACCACCTGAGGATCTTTAACGTGCGCCGAAATCTCGTACACACGGGCGTTTTTGCTGCCATTACTTTTGGGGGCTCGGTGTTATCTGAGTCGCGGCTGATGACTTACGCGGTTGGCACCCAGGGCCCAACTCCCGACAGATTGTGCCTGATATGCGGTGGCCGCTGCTAAATTGCTGAGTCATCAGACGGCCTGTCACTGGCGTTGCGAACGTATAAAAATTTGTCAGCAGCGCACGCAAAGAGCGAGCTTGGAGCATTAAGTTAAAAAAGTATAGCGCGATACGATGCCAACGGAGCAGTGGCGTAGCCAGAAATATTTTTCGGGGGGTGTTATACGCCGCTGGTAAAAAAACACTAAAAAGAAAGCCTGCCCCAAATAATCACTCAGTCAGTTTTCTTTTCTTCTTTGTCATTTTTATTTTTGTTTTTACAAACTAATATATTGATACAGTGTGTAAATAGCATGGATGAAAAAAAGCGGGAAGGAGGGGAGATGCCACGATCAGAACATTTCGGGGGTGTTCTGACACCGCACCGCTGCCCCCCACCCCCTGGCTGCGCCCCTGCAACGGAGCCTCGTAGGCTGTCACCATTTGCGTGCTCCGTGATTAGCCATACAGCAAAACGGCACCAGGGCAGTAACCGTGGTCGAAAGAGCCCCCAGCTGTACTTCTTGTAATCGCCGCTACTAGCGCTATTCTTGGCGTGGAAAAGGTTTACTGGGTTCACTACGACAAATTGGACGACAAGGGGACGGGGACAAAGCGCAAACTTGCATCTGTTCATTATTGTAGTAGACGAGGAACACATAAAGTATATATCAAAGGGCGCGATATTGCGCTTGCGCGGAAAAACACCGAAAAGAACCGATAAGACCATTAAGGCGAAGATGATATATATACTTAGACGGTAAATGCGAACACTGGCAGTAGGCATGTGGGAATGACGGCGTGCAGGATGCAATCTTTTTCATGCTGGCGGCTCTGTTTTGGGTGCGGAGTACCATAGGACCGCACAATATCCGTCCGCGTCCGTGCGCATAGCATTTTCAATCGCAAAAATCCCACAGGCACTGCAGGATTCTAGCCTGTGTCTGGTAGACCAGACAGAGTTAGTGTCAGTCGTCTTACCCATTGGGCTACTATCGTGAGTTAGTATACCGAGAGTCAAACGGCTTACTCCCTCGCCTGTAACGGTGCGGAGTACGTTAGGAACTCCCAATGTCAGTCCGCGTCCATCCGTGCGCACGCCACCATCAAGCGAAAATCAAGCGAAATTCGTGAGTTGCAGTTTCATTTAGGGAATAATCAAGGTGCAACTCACGGCTCAAATCGAATGACGGTCGGGGCGCAAATCGGATGTCACTCGGGACGCAACTTGGATGTCTTTTCGAGTCCCCGTACTCCGCACCCTCGCCATCAACCACGGAGTGGAGATGCTGCCATTTTTAATTAAGTTTCGTTCATTATGAGACAGCAGGATTGACGGTATGCTAACGCACCCGTCCGGTTCGGTTATTATGTGACAGGATTCCATGATCTCGCGTGTGATCTTGTCTTTAGCGCGCGCCAAGATGTGCGTGTTCTGAAATTGCTCGTTGGCTGTGACCGAAACACAGCCAACGAGCCAACGAGCGATTGCCTCCGTATCGGACACAGGCAAAAATTTGCTGATTGTCAAATGCGCGGGGTATACAAAGTACCACTGGTGTGTGGGAAAGCGTATACGGGACAAAGTGGAAGGTGCGTGAACGAACGTCTCAGGGAACACCCATACGCAGACCGATACGCACTGATACGCAAAGCAATGCTCAATCATTCATCACGCAGTGACGAGGAACGTACTACAGTAAACGCCCGTTAATTTGAACTTGGTTAATTCGAACTTGCAGTTAATTCGAACTGGCGCCCTGGTCCCGGCACAGCCCTGTATATTTCAATGGGGGGAAACTCCCGATAATTCGAACTCGGCGGTATCCAGAGCGGCTATTTCGAACTGAAATCCCTTGGTTTCCATCGCTCCTCGCAGAAGACGTCGGCCCAGAGTGATTAAAATGTGTTGAAAATCGCAAACAAACCAAATTTACTAGACATGCAACACAACGAAACAGAAGAAAAAGAGCGTAGCGCGCGCTAGCTACGCTGCTGCGATAGCTTATTTCGCTGCAACGGCGCTTCCGTTGCCGGTACTCTTTGTGCCTCTTTCGTTGGTTTGGGCCTGCGATCACGGGGCGTGCGCAACAAACGTTTAGTAGCGCCTAATTGGCGATAACGAGTCCAGAGGTGGCTTCGTTGTGTTCTGCCCGGGCAGTGTGGCGCGATATCCATTCATTCTAGCGCCCGCCCGCTAATTCGAACTCCGCTTGATTCGAACAATTTTATGGTCCCCTTCGCGTTCGAATGAACGAGCTTTGAGTGTAGTAGCAGTAGAACTGTGAGTACCTTACTGTTAGGTCTGGCAATTGCATATACGCGGCTAAAAAATGAATGACATGAATGTGCTGTGCTTACAAGTGGTTATATAGGAGTTCATAGGGCCCTCGATCTAAATGAAATGTATAGATGGTCATAACGATAAATTATAATCCCGATAGTAAGGTGCTAAGGTACCAGAAGCCTGAAAACACGCCCACTGATCGAACTCAAGGCAGTGAGGGTTACGGCGCAGACAAAAGAACACTCATGAGACCCTCATTCCCAATGGCCTCGAGGTTAACGCGGCATGGCATAAGTATAAAAAAATCCAATGCCCCCTGGGTAGGTTAAACGGCGTACTTGCAATGAAGCGTTTGTTAGCTTAAAAATTACGTATTGGTATCGTGCCAGTGTAAAGTGCTGGAAAATGCCTCTCACGAAAGCCAAAATATTTTGAAGGCCCCAAGGCGTTGTACCCACTTGTCGCCTCTTGGCGGCTGTGCGCCGTTTAAAAGGAGCGAATGCGTAGCGTGACTGTGGCCTACTCGCAGCCGGAACATGAATACTTCAGTGGAGCCACTTCGCTTGTCTGTATCTATTTAGTTGTCGCTCAGGGAAATGTAGTCCCTTGTGTGCTTGTGCACCCATTGTTGCTGCCAGTGTTCGCAGAGTCGAAGTGGTTTTATGCACGGGAGGGAGACCTGTTGAATGCAGTACATGTCAATGTTGAATGCAGCCGCAGCGGCATTCCGGTCAACGATTTTGTTTACTTTTAAAAGTGCCGCTGTATCCAGGGGTGCAGCACACTATTACTTTCATTTTTGAAGAAATGACATAGATGACAAATCTTACGAGAGGTTTAAAACCATGGTTTTAGGTGGTTTTCCGTAATCTATATACGATAGCACGCTTGAAGAGGCTATAAAAAATGAAGGTTTGTACTGTGGTTTGCGTGATGTGCTTTGCTGTAATCAAATTACCGTGCGCCTCTGCAGCGATTGATTGTATGGTTTAACGCGCCAACGCAACGCAGGCGATGAGGAGCGCCGTAGTGGAGGGCTCCGGATTAATTTTGACCACCTGGAGATCTTCATCGTGCGCCGAAATCTCGAACACACGGGCGTTTTTGTTTTTCGCCTCCATCAGAAAAGCGGCCGCCGCGGCCGGGAATCGAACCCGCGACCTCGTGCTCAGCAGCGCAACGCCTTAGCCACCGAGCCACCGCGGCGGGTCTCTGCTGCGAGAATGCTTCTGCTTTTGTTGACTGCCTCTGTGCCCGTAAACCTGCGGCCATGCACAGTCTATGATGCAGTGCAAACAGATTTGGAAGCATCTAGTATTATTCGGGACGAAAGTCGTGCTAGGAAATTGTCATACAGTGCGTATCATTTATAGCTGAGTCGTCTTCGTGGTGCCTTTCCTTTTTTTTTTTTTTTTTTTTTTTTTTTTTTTTTTTTTTTTTTTTTTTAGGCGTCCGGAGCGAGTTGATCACATATCACGCGGTTTAAACCAGCCGAAAGCAGATTCTAGGGCCGCTGGAAACGACTTTCTTAGTTTTGCTTTTGTTGTGTTCGGCGCCTTTAACGACAGCGCTAGACTCAGTCTTTTTCTTTATCGTCTATTTTTGTTCTGCTTTCACGTCGCCCCATTTGAATGCCATTTTTCAACGCAGTGGTTATTTACTTTCGTAAAAACCAACCCGTTTCCGTGAGAAAGCATTAAATGCCCCATTACGCGAGAATGCGGTAACCGGCGTCGGTGTGAGCGAAAGATGATCCTCAAAATGGGCGACAGCGCAAGCGGAATAAAAGCCAAGGAAAATAAAATTACGTTAATGAGGGGTCTTGGGCACGAACCCTGCTGAATCCTACAGAATGCGATTCCAGCACGCATACCCTGCACGAATGCCGAGTCTTGTCTTCAGGTACCAAGATGTGCACGTGCACTTTAGTTAATGTGTTGTCGCCTTCGATTTAGGCGCGTGCATCAGAGACATGTACTGAGGCCTACAGGGATAACTTTAGCTTGCTAATAACATAAGCATAAAAGCGATATTCCGTTGACAGCGACGTCAGGGCATTCGTCTAGGGATTTTAAGATGTCAGGGAAACGGTCCTTTTCGTAAAGGTTAGTGCTCACCAGTTGCTCAACGGACGGTGGAAGAACGGCACAGCCGATTGCCAAATTTGCCGAATTTATGCGTGAATAGGTGTAACAGTCCAGTAATCTGTCGGTTGCTTTTTGTTGAACAGACAAGCTTTACACTCTTACCACAGCGCTCCAGAATGACCAACTGAAGAGAGCAATTGTGCAAATCGAGCGAATGACGTGGCCGAGCATTCAATTTGAGCGGAAAAGGGCGTCTGCGCTGGGAAATTGCGCAATGCGAAACGCCATTCACGCCCTGCTTGTTCTCCCTGCGTGCATGCACTTTTTTCAGTCAAATCATGTACTGGGCTCAGTCATTTGACAAATTTGCACACTAGGCCACTTCAATTGGTCATTCTGGAGCGCTGTGGTGAAGACTACTTGCGTGGGACTTCGTAGAGCGCAGACAACAAGAGGACAGTTTTGTTGAAGTGAGCTGGCATTGTTGTGTCATGAGCCAAATGTGTGTTGCACGCATTTAAGTGGCCATTAATATAAAATGACTCTGGAAGTTAAGCCACCAAGGACTTAAATTTTAAGCGAATTAAGCGATAGACAGGTGGAGGGGGAGTATACGAAACATACTGTTATTGTTCTATTAAAAATAATAGCCCTGACAGCGACGGCTTCAAGGCTCGTGAGCAAGCGAAGGCGGGATTTCTGTGTGCCCATTTGTGTGCCACGCAGTGCGTGAGCACACGCTAAATACAGCGCACTGCTCGTGAAAGTTTGTGTTGAGTTTAAACGTGTCTCTTGAAGGCGGACAATGCCTGATCGACATTTATGACGAATTACGCAAACATCGCCCAGATATTTTATTAGGCCCCTACAATTTAACTGAATTGTTTTTGCTCCATTACGGTTCAGAGATTATAACCACAGTGTATATGTGTTATGGATGTATGTTCAGGTTAAGGCCACGAATTTGATTTTGGTGCAGTCACGCGCTGAGCTGGTCTTCTACCGCGGTAGGGAGTGCTGTATGTTTTTTTTTTTTTTTTTTGTGCCTGCAGTGACGGCATAGACGGCGATACTTTCATGCCGGCGCCAGGCTCTTATGCATGATTCCTACTAGGTTGAATCTTCACGATGCACACCCCCAAAGGAGTGGCGTCTGCACCGGCTGCGATCGCCAAGGATGGCACAGGCCGAACCCCGACGCCGCTGCCTTTGCGACTTGCAAGAGGAGGACAGGGAGAACCTTTTTTTCTAGCCTCTGCAAAGGCGATGTTCTCAGTGACCCCGACGTTAATGATTAGCTTTGCTTGCTAAAACTTTACGCATGACAGTGTGTCACCGGTTTCCTCAAATAGGGTGCACTGTCAGAAGATATGGGGAGTCGACTCAAGCGAGCCAACAAACCCCACCGAATCCACAGGGCACAGGTGACGAAGGGGGTGGCCGTCTGATGTGCGGCTTTCGCCGACCAGAGTGGCAAGAATGAGTAAGACCCTTGAACGAAAACAGGACAAATACTTATATTTATACAGGCAAAATACTGTACAAGCACGAAGTAATGAATCGATAGTGACAGACAACTTAGATCGAATTCTCTAGATCAAGAAACCGTTCAATATTAGGCAAAATGATACAAACAGGAGCGTTAACAAATTAATATTACGAAGCGGAGCAGTTAACTAAAAAAATTACGCCCATATTCCCGCGAGGGAACCCTGATGTGATGCGACGCATCGGGGGGTTCAATTGGTCGTAACGTTGCCTTGAGCGTTTGCGCTGACGCTGGTATTGGATTGTGCCAGCCCACTCGCTGAAGGGACCGTCGCTTCCATCACGTCTTCATCGGAAGAATCAAGTCAAGCACGGAGTCATCAAGCGCAGTCACGCGGAGTCGAACGAGAGGGAGCGCTGACTGAACCGCCGCAACGCGCTACCCGCTTTATATTCACAGCGCCTGAAGAAGAGGAGACAGCAGAGGAGAGTCGCGCATGCGCGCACTTGCGCACCGGAGCAGGCGCGAGCGGAGCGAAGCGCGCAGCTGTTGTTGTTATGCTAATGCGACGGAGTGAGAGTGTTACACACAGCTGTCGGAGAGAAGAACGGGGGAGAGTTGCACATGCGCAGGTGGTGTGCGTCGCGCATGCCCGCACTTGCGCGCGCCGGAGCAGTTGTTAATGCAGCGTTACGCAGCGAAGCGCGCCCAAACAAGCGCGCCAGCTGTGGTATGCTAATGAACCGGAGTGAGAGTGTTGCACACAGCTGTGGGAGAGAACAACGGAGGAGGGATGCGGACGGACGCCGCGACAACGACGCAGGAGGGACATGCCTAGATGCGTCGCATCTAAAAACGGACAGTTCGATGCATATGAGAGACAGAGTCCCACAATATTCACCGACCGGGCCGGACGATGCACCACTGTCGGAGGCGATTCGGCTACCTGGGAAGCGTGGCTTCGCTGTAGGCCACGCCGTCCGAGACGTTCACTGTGATTCGAGGCCCGGGAGTACGATGGAGTCCTCCAGGGTGCGGGTCGCCGGTGGTGTGATGCACAAACTGGCAGGCGCCGTTGTCACATCACGACTTCCAACGTAGCTCCTTTGCTTAGGCGCGGCTTCTCTTTTTATAATTGCGCCGGTGCGGAGAGGGAGGGCACAACGCACCACGCGCCCATACTTCCCTCTTTCTCCCTTCTAGAATAGTCAGAGCGCTTTAGCACTGGCAAGGCCACGCGCACCTCCTCGAAAGTACTGGAAGCTTCGACGAGACGGGAGCGGCGGAGGTTTTATTTTTGTTGTTTTCTTGCCGGCGAGTCGGCGAGTGATCGTGTTACCGCCTCTTCGTTCGAGAAAGCTCCAGCATTGTCTCGGGACGAATGGAACCGAACTGAATGAATCGAACGACTGCAAGAAGAATTAGGCGCTGTACAGTAAAATGAAAAATTTATAAGGTACTTTTAGACGTCGTACGCTCGAGTTTGTGACACAGTGAGTACGCTGGTTGGGGTCCATCGCAGGTACGATTGGTGACCACCCACCTAATTGGTGCATATATGGTCTTGCAGACTTTAGTAGAAAACTCGGGTTTGGATTATATGCCACAGGTTAGTTTCCCGCGGCACTGTGTTAATACCGTGCCCATGTCGCTGACATCTGAAGCAGCTACGCGGGTTATAGATACAGGTTCTTGTAGGGCAGCGGAGGACGCCTGCCGTGATGGATTCTGGTCGGTTGCTTCGGTCGAATGTTATTATACTGCGTATTGTTTCGATTTCTTTCACTTCTCGCCCTGGTGATGCAACTATGCGCTGTGTCTCCTTGGCAACTCATTCCTTTGAGGAGAGCAGTTTCAGTTTCGTGGATCACATCACTTTTAAGGATGAATCCTTGAGAATAGTAAAGTGTTCTCTAAGGTGAGGGTGATTTAGAGACAGTCAATGTTCGTTAGCTTAACAAGCGCTTTCGATTGCTTTGTGTGAGTGCTTCCCGTGCTTCCTGGCCTTACAGCCTTTTCCCACAACGTCATCGAAGAACTTTGGACGTACGAACACTGATTTGTTGGTTACTATGGTTTCTTTATCGAGAGATTGCATTATCAGGAGGCCGGGAAAGTTGTTAGAGCTTTTGAAATTTATGTTCGGTAGGTGCTTGGAAACGACATCGCGCGTTCCCTTTCTGAGGCCCGATCAAATGTTACGGGGAAAGAGCGTACAATACGGCAAATGCAGGGTATGCATACTCTCAACTGATATTAAGGTGTTGCTCAGTAAGGTACCAGAGCTCATTTCCCGGTAAACGGACAAAGAATCCATCGGACGGAGCCTGACCAAACCCCAGACAGCCACCGTTCATCGTTTCTAGCCTACACCACTAAACACACCGCCACGCTTGACGCAGCTTATGCATGGAGCCTCAGGGCGCACGGTGTCACAACCCGCCGTTACCGAGTTTACGCAAAGTGCATCGTGCTGCGAAGTGCATTGTGCGGCGACAACGAAGGGCGCATTGATGAACCGCTAAAGCTGATTGCAGCTCGTATGAACATCTGTGTTTCCATAACGAGGCGATGAGGAAAAGAGGAAATCTGGGGCGATGCCATGCGACAATTTTTTCCCGCTGTTTTCAGACCTCTGCGGGCTTGGCGGTGTAGCGTCGCATGAGCGACTTGAGGGCGCCCATAACCGCGGGGCGCGCTTCGAAGCGGAGAAGATTGACTTCCCCCAACCGCATAATGACCGCCTCGGGCCGAGATGAGGCGCAGCCGGAAGGAGCGCGGCCATCATACGGGCCATTGTTTGGCCCAGAACAATTGATCGTTCGCGGTCGCAGCCTTTCTGCCTGAAACAGCGGCAGCGGCGGCGGCGGGAGGGATCGGCTCTCGGCTGCTCAGACCGCAACTGTGCTGACCCTGCGGCGATTAAAGGGCGCTTTATGACGCTTTCGGAGTTCCAGAGCCAATCTGGGTCACGTTTCTTTAAGCGGAGGTCAGGCCAACAAGGCCCTTCCACTTCCCCACCCTTAGTTTAGCCCTCCTCTCTTTTTACCATTTCTTACACGCTCTCTTACATCCATTGTTCGTTGCGCAAGCCCTATCCGCGAGCACTGTCAAGGGCCCCGTGTCAAGTGCACTTGGCCGCAGCGGCAGCGACGAGCGCCGGCTCGCTATTCAACCGCGCTCACTGTTTCGGACACGTTCATCTCAGAATCCCCAGGAGCGGTGTCCATAGCCGCCGTAGCTCAGCTACGATCGAGCGCTGAAGTAAGCTGTGTCGTGCACGGGGCACGCATGCTCGCCTTGTCAGGAACAAAATTAGTGGGAGCCGTTGCACGAGTGAACGCGGTTGCAGGGCGAGAGGCATTGGGCGCACGCGTCCCGGCCAACGCGTGCGACAGGGACAGCGAGCAGAGACAGCCGAACGAGGCGGAAGAAAGACGAAAGAGCAAGCAGCAAAGATAAGAAAGAACAGGTACAGGAGGGCGCGTCAGATCGGCGCCAAGCAAGACGCTCTATATATTTCCGCCGTGCCTAGCCGTTGCCTACCAGCGATGACGAGCCGTCCTCTTCCTCGCTGCCTCTGTATTCTTTCGCTCGAGAGGCTTCGGAAATTTCAGACGCTTCGAAATCTCCGCTTTTCAGGAGCGACCCACCCGTGCTCTCCAACCAAAATATCCGTGCCCCGTCAGGCTCAGAATGGAAGCGCGCAAGTAGCGTGCGTTGCGCATTCGAATCGAGCATCTGTCGCAATTAAGTATACCTACGCAGGTGCACGAAAGTCTGGACGCGCTACAGTCAGATGTCACGTCATGGCAC
>NW_027526203.1:315248107-315393107 GCF_048455015.1 Haemaphysalis longicornis
CTCAACAACAGGTACGCACCCCTCCCCCTACACTATATAAAAAAAATAATACTTACCGGCGCCAGGTTTCGATCCCACGACCCTGCGGGCGGAACGCAAGGTACATGGTGCTCTACCCACTGCGCCACAAAGCCGACACAGAATGAAAGGCTACGAACGCGCCTTATGTCCTTGACTCATTCAAACTACGTCAAGAAGCTGCTGATACAACGTATTCACTACCACCAACTCCCCAAAACACTAAACGTTAACGCAATACACCCACCCCCTATGCGACGCATTTACTCGAGTCCCCCTCGCGGGGAGATGGGCCCTTCTTAATTTCTAAGCGCATTTTCATTTAATCTGCTTCAACGACAACACGTTTCCGCAAATGTCAGAAGAAAATCGATAGACTAGCGTTTGATGGCCCGTTATGTTCATGCGCATGTACGACGACGCATTTATCATGGCAAACATGCACAAGATGAGCCTCCAAACTGGGCCCAACGAGAGGGTATAACTTTTGAAAAGTGTGGTTTCAATGTCTATGAAGGGATAATTAAATCTGGCGCGAATGAAAAATAAATCTAATTAGAGGTTCGACACGGCTAAAAAAACACCTTTTCTGTGATGTGAGCTGCGCCTTGCAGGAGAGGCGCACAGTTTAATTTAAGCCCCCTTGTACACACAGGAATTTGCGACTGGTATACGTTAGAAAAAGATTCTCTACGACCGAGAATGGCACCCCGCACCTTGTGCGCAGCAGCAGAATCTTGCAATCAGGCCCTGATAAATTATCGTGAGCGCATTTAGGGGGAAAAAGTAGCACTAACAAAATAGAGCTCGAGCTAAAGGTTAAACTGGTTAAACTTTCAAAAGCGTAGAGTGCGAATTAAAATGCGACTTCTAAATTCAGGCAGGAAAGAGCTGTGCGCCCGAATTTTACCAGCAGCAGAAAAGAGCGGATAGAATGCTGACAGAGCTAAGCAAAAAATCGCTGAGACAGAGAGCGCGAAGGAGCTACCACACGAAGGGGGAAGGGGCGGGGGGTACCTACGAATCGTTGCCGTTGTTTTCGGACGGAGAACAAAGCAGTGAGAAGCGGTGTCGCCTTTGTGCAACCAGCCGTGCCAAAAGAGTGCTGTCCTGAGGAAAAACGGAGGGGGGGGAGGGGGGGGGGGGGCGATCCCACTGCCGGGAAAGCGGCGTTCGTTTCTCATCCAAGAAAAGCGCCCAGAGCTCATTGTAAATTTACCACAAGCGTTATCAACTTGCTGCAGACATGGTGAAGCGGTAATTCGTGCCGGCAACTTTTGCGAGTGTGAACCCCCCCCCCCCCCCCCCCCTTTTTTTTTTTTTTTCTCCTTCGGCTCGCATCCTTCCACTCTGGCGCTTCATAATTAAGTTCGAGTGCGACACGGGCCACGCATGCTTGATGAAAACGTTTCAATTTAGGATACCCGAAATTGCGCCGAGGTGGAGGCTGCGAGTATTGGGTTCGCGCGCCTCGCCGCGGCGATCATAAATTTTCAAGGATGTACGAGTGGAACCTGGAACGATCCCGCGAAGCAAGTTGAAGTGGACGGACTCGAGAAAGAACAAGCGGGGAAATGCGTGAGGCACACATTTTTATTTAGAAGGCTGAGTATCCTTTCATCCGACTGTCTTTTTACAAATTTGTTTTCTGCGCCTTCCATGCGGCCAGCAACTGTGAACGCCGGGCGAATGTCTGGCTTTTTTACAGAGCCTCGGTGCGTGACGGCGCAGCCTCTCGTGTTGACGAAGGGAACAGGCTAGCACAGGTTTCGCGACACCAAGGTAATGAAGATTGTTGCTTTTACAGCCACAACCAAAAGCAGAATATCCGTTGTACCGGGTTCTGTGAAACTACCACGAATTGGCGAATATCTCACGCTTCACTCACTTATGGTTGCGATGCCACGTTACTCTATGCTTTGAAAAACAAGACCGATTCACATTGTTAGTAAAGACATTTAGCGGACATTATGAAGCAAAGAGTTGCGACTAGAGTGACTTTACAGCAGAGGCAATGGTCAAGAAATTGTAAGCTTTCTGGAAACTGAATAAAACTAGGAGGTGAACGAAATAGGCAGCCATACACGCCGCGGTGGCTCAATGGCTATGGCGTTGTGCTGCTGAGCACAAGAACGCGGGTTCGATTCCCGGCCGCGGCGGCCGCTATTCTGGCGGAGGTGAAAAGCAAAAACGCCCGTGTGTTCGAGATTTGGGCGCACGTTAAACGTCCTCAGGCGGTCGAAATCAATCCGGAGCCCTCCACTACGGCACGCCACATCGCCTGTGTAGCGTCGGCGCGTTAAATCCTACAATCAACCGAATCAAATAAATAGGCAGCCATAATACCGTAGTAATATGAAAAGTTAGGTAAGTTGGTTCACGTTCGTTCTGGTACGGAGCAGCGCGGACAGACTAATGACCGAAGAAGAAGTGCACAGGACGGCCGCTGTTTCGAAACTGCTATTTCATCCGAAGGAAATGAATATACTACAGTCGACGACCGATAATTCGGACTTCGCGGGGAAGGTAAATAAGTGCGAACTATCGAATGTCCGAAAAACGGATGGACGAATAAAATCATTTTATTTGCGTCTTAGGGCCCCTGGGAATGAAATAAGTTGTCGGTGCGTTTCTGCACACACTTCAGCTTACCTGCAACCAAGTCCGCCTGGATCTCCGCCAGTGTGGCGTGATTGCTGTACGCTGACGAAGGAACCGCGAAAGCTCGAGTTAGGTCCGCATGTGACGGCTCCGGAGCACACGGTGCATCGTCATCCGAGTCAGAGTCGCTGTTTAGTGCTTTTTATGTCCTCGTCGGCCCATTTGGCACATGACGACAGTGCACTGTCGACGTCTGCAAAGTCTTTAAGCTGAAGTTGAAGTTGAAGTTGATCTTTATTCGCATCAAGTAAATACATGATGCTGGAGGTCCGCAGAAAAAGCCGACCAGATGTCAGCTTGACGGAGCCGCAGACCCCCCTCCCCCGCGTGACTGTTTCCGCGACCGGCACACCGCAGCCTCGTCGGTCATTAATGATGTCCGCATTTGAGTACGTTTTGCTGAGTGGCAGCTCAGGCTCTTCCGCTGCAGAGTCGGGCTCATTGCCGAATGTAAATAGGGTGTGCCGGAAACAGTTACCGATTGTGTCTGCTGACACCGCCTTCCACGCATCAGCAAGTATGCTAATACCTGGAAGGCGGTATCAGCAGACACGGTGGAAGGCGGTGATGCCTGGAAGACGAATTCTCGGGCAACTTCGACCTGCGAACGGCCACTCAGCACTTGTTGAATGATAGCCGCGTTTTTGGTCATTGTCAGCGTTTTGTGCTTGCCGCGTTTCGTCGGCATGGTCTTCGGCGCAGACTGTGAAAACACCATTGGCGCCATTTGCCGGAGACTTCTTGCCTAGCCCGCAGAACTGAACGAACAAAGACAGAACAGCAGGACGATGTAAAGAATGCAAGAAAGCAAACAACACAATGGCGATAGGGCGTCAGCGGCCCGTGCGTGGGGATGCCGGAACAGGAAGTCATGATCGCGATGTTCATACGACCTCGCAGTTGAGGCCGTGCCTCCAAGATCGGCGTTTGCAATTAATAAGACTCTGAGGCCTAACAAAACAAGGCCTCGTAGATCAATAATTATTTTTTTTTTTCAGAGGTCGAACCTCGTATCGTCGAGGTGCCAGAGGAGAGAATGGCAGCCGATTCGGAGTGCGCGACCGTGAGGAACGAGGTCCGGATTATCGAATGTAGAACTGGTGGCTGCCCGAAATATCGGTCGTCTTCATACATTAACTCTATGGGGCCATCGAAGGTGCCGCGGAGCAGTCTGAATTACAGCGCCTGCCCGATTTATCGGTGTCCGATTTATCGGTCGTCGACTTTATAACCCACGCATACAGTCGTGTAAAATGGAAACAAACATTCACGCAAAAACAAGGACCAGATTAAAAGGGTGCTCAGCCAGCACCCGTCCTGTGCACCTCCTTCTCAGTCCTTCGACTGTCTGCACTGTTACATACCCCCCCCCCCTAACCCCCCCAACCCCCCCCCCCCCCCCCCGAAAAAGAAAAAAGAAAGAAACGACCAGAAGCAACCAAGAACAGCGACAGAATTGTGACCTATAGGGTATACCGGTGGCCAACAGCGGCATTCTTGCGAACCTTAACATGTCCCGCTGGAGCGCTGTTTCGTCCACCGTTATATTTTTCGCGGCTCCTCCCGACAGGTCCGCTCATGTTGCAGCGGGAGCGATGGCTTGTTTTGGTAAAACTACTGCAGACGTTTTTCAAAAGTGGACTGCTGCTTACTTCATCCAGGCAGACATTGCATTTTTAACTTTCTCCCCCCGCGTTGGACCGCTCGGGTTTCCTTTACTCAACTTCTCTTGGAGCAATTTTTCCCGACGAAGCACGCAGGTTTTTTCGTACGCCCGATGTGTCCGCCAATTCCAAAACAGTTTTAACAACAGTAGACCATTTAAAATTTTCTGCCAACTGAAACAACATGAACTAGAAAGAGTGCGTGCGCGCGTGCGTGCGTGTGTGTCGTCGTGCGCGTGCGCGTGTGTTCTCGTCAGGACGGGCAAAAGCATTAGCTGGGAAGGTCCGGGATGCGAGCGATATAATTTAGGCCGTGCACTGTGCTTCTGCGTGCTTCTCCCCACTGGCATCTTATATCTGCGTTGTACAGGCTGGACAACATGTTCGATTCAAACAATTCTAGGGTATTTTTCTTCGGTGCCATCCTCGCCAGAAGAGACCTCTCGTCCATTTCCCGAGACCGACTGGCTTGCGGGACCACCAGCAGAGGCCGCGCGAAGCGTTTCACCGAGTGTGTGTATTTTTTTTTTACCTGCGGTTTTCCCCAGCTACGCATTTTTTCATCCTCTTCACCCGTTCTATAGGGGAAGATAAATCTGGATTTTATTTTAGACAGCCTTTCATCCTTTCCTGTGCCGTTTATTCCTGCAGCAGGTTTCCGTTGTGTGCTTTTTCCAGCTATGTCTGAATGGATTGCAAACACAGGTGTTCCGTCCAGTCCTGCCTCGGCGCATTTCCTGTGTACACCAGCATAGATAATAACATCCTTGCACTGCCGTCGTTCTGATTCAGCAAAGAAGCTTTGGTGTCTTTGCCAAAGGCTGTACTCATTTTTGGAGGAAAGAGGAGGGGGTTGCAAGCATGAGAAGCCTGCGTGAAAGTTTCGCTACCGAAATCTGACGACAAACAGAGTTACACTTTCGCCAGAACAGGGAAGTGGAAGTTGCAGTACTGGCAAACGATTTCCAGTGATCCGCAAAGCAATATCGTTTTAAAGTTTCCTCGAAGCGGCGTCCAGAAAACCGCACGAGTAGCGTTTACAAGAAGTGACCAGCTGTTACTTATCCCCAGCACGTACAGGCATTTAGGTCAAGCGTCATTTCGCTTGGAATTCCCGGCTACAATTTTATTAAGGCGCTTCTCGCCAGCGACGTGGCAGCGCCCAGGGCCCGCTCCATTCGGTATCGCTCGCGAGTTCTGTTTACAGGAAACAGCGTGGGCGCTCAAGGAAATTGCCTCGCGCACCTTTGGGGAGCTGCGTGCATTGTTACAGCGGGGGAAGTCGCAGAACATAAAGAAGAAGAACAAAAGCGCATGAATAGACGAAATGGGTCCCCGAGCAACCCTGCATTTTTACAAGGCTGTCGTGTTCGAGTGTGCGTCCGTGTGGGCGTGCTGGAGGACGGGGAGAAACTGAGCTAGCGAGAACATAAAAATGAAAGTTTCCCCACCAAGGAACAGGCGTTAGGGTTTCAAAGAGATTAAAAAAAGGGTGAGAGCCTCAATTCAGGCCTCAACACGGCCGCAGAACGACCGCCATTTTGAAGGGCGTCATTTCCCTTTTCAAAGAGGCACTGCTACATAAAAAAAATTACGTAACCTACAGTGTACATGCGTTTTATATAATTGCATAAAAAGTACGTAAGTGCGTGCGTGTGTGCGTGCTGTCTATATATATATATATATATATATATATATATATATATATATATATATATATATATATATATATATATATATATATATAGATATATATATATATTGATTTATATTGCTCACCTTCTCCTTGTTGTATCAGGCTTACAGCGTCGAATACATGTGGAATTTTTGTTTCGTAGTTGATTAGGCGCGACGAGGCCTTAGATTCCTGCTCTTTTAAACACAAAAGCGCTACTTGGCGAAGGCGCGCAGTCAGCTGGCGTCAGCAAACTGCGTCCACAAAAGCCGACCCCTGCCGCACGCAAATTACGCCATCCAACCAAAAAAAAAAAAATCGTGGTCTCGAATCGAACCCAGGGACGCGCGTCACAGGCAAGTGACTTAAAATAGTACTAACACCAAGTTTTTATGTTCCCTTTTTATCGTTTGTGTCGATAGTTAATGGCCTGGCAAATACTTGAGCGCGGGAAAATTAATTGCATAGAACAACCTAAAAATCGTCAGCTTCGGTTTCCATCGCTTCCAGCCCAAAGGGTGTGTATGACACAACCACGCAATGACCTCATCGTTTTGTGCGCACGTCAAAACACTGCGGAGGCCGGTGGACGCGTTGCTTCGACCGCTCTGCCGCCGGAGTTGAGCGGATGAGCTGCCTGAAGACGTTCAGGCCTACGGGGCGGATATTTGATGACCGCTTTCAATAAAAGTCGTAACGGCGACTTCTGTTGCGATTCTAGGATATATGATCGGCTCCTTCACCGCGTGCGGAGCTTTGCTTTTGGCAAGGGTGCTTTTCTGCGGAGTGGTTATGCCCGTATCGCTGGCTACGTGCATCGTGCAGTTCGTGGACGCGCCGGCGCCCAGGCGCCGCTCTCCGGGCCGGCCACGCGTGTCAAGGGACGTCACGAGTTTCTGACGAACTTTGGAGGCGCACGGCTACGTACGTCACCTTCTTTTCCCTACCACGGTGTAATGTCACGCCGGTGTCCATTTGCTGCGCGCCCCACAGCGTGCCGTTCCGTCGGCGCGACAAATTATATCAACTCAAAGTATGTTCCCCGCGTCCCATGCCGCTCATGTTTCAGCCAGGATATTCTGTTGAGTAAAAGAAGCGAATTGTGTAATAATATGTACATACAAAATTAGGGTCAGTACCCCTTTAACCACTTCTTTACGACGACGACGCGCTGAACACGGTGATCGAGGCATTCTAAATATGAGCGAAAGGAGGCCAAGAAAAGCATGCGCCTACCGCTTAAGGGGGAATCACCTGTTAACATTCCTATGGGACTGACTACTTCATGACCCACGGACTTAAAAAGCATCGCGTACCAATACGGAAAGCTTTGCAAATACATGTTAATGTTCACCACAGCCTAGTTTGCTTATTAGATAGATTTGTCACTTCTGTACTGAAATAAAAAAATAAAACTCTTGTTTGATAGACCCCTAGCGCCATTTAGTACGACGTGGACAAACCAGAATGCGTTTCTTGTTTATTTGTTATCTCAGCAAAGAAGTGATACACTATTAAATGAAGCAAACGAGGTTGTTAGGAACGTTTCTATGAATTTGTAAAAGCTTTTGCATCCGTACACGAGGTCATGAATTAGTAAGTCACATGGGAATGTGATCAGGCGAGTCCCCCTTAAAGGCGAGGTGTAGAAACATGGCGCTGTGCCCGTGGCTGGGCACTGCCTCGCGGCAGACTCACTAGATGGCGCAAGCTGACCTAAGGCGCGTAGTTGGAACGTGAGGCATAGAAACGCTTCTTATGATATGACGCCACTGTCGGTGGTATGGAGTCGACTTTGTCGGAAGTTCAATTACTCGCACGCTCTCGCGTTCTCATCTCATAAGTATCCTTAGGGATCCTTTGAAACGTCGTCTCTTGTTCAACGCAGCGTTGCTCGCCGCAGCACTCTCGGACACCGCAGTCATCGTTGAACTCCTTTGTGTTCCGTCCGCATGGGCTGTGCACGCGCGATGCAGCTCGTTGGGCACCTCCGAAGCGTAATAGCTGTGCCCATTTATGTGGAGATGTCATCCCCAGTGACCGACCGAGAGATCTACCCGCTCGTCAGTGCCGAGATAAGACACCAAAGTGCGCTGTGCCATCATCTGGTGGGGACGGCGTGCTGCGGCGGCGGCACATCCAAAGGCTTCGGCCGAAAAGGCCAATCGCTGGACGAAAATAAGGCATTTGCGCGTGAGTTGCGCGCCCTTGTATCTCGTTGGTCACTGCCCGCTACACCTCGAATCCGGCAGGCTGGGCGAGCGGACTTGATGACCCGGTCAACAAAGGGTGCGCAGGAGAGTCGTTTGCGGGTGCGCCCTCATGTCGACTGTGTAGTATACGTGAATCCGCATTAGACCAGCACGCGCGGCCTTCGCCGGTTTAACGTCGTGCGGTTAAACTTCCTTTGCTGAGACGCGGCACGGGTTGCAGCTTTATAGCCCGAGCAGAATCCGTTTGCTCGCAGAAGGGGTCGTTTTGAATGTAAATAGTGTGAGTTCAGCCTACCAAAAGCGCAAGAATAGGAATACATAAACAATAGTGCAATTATTATCACTAAGCCGCTATTAGCATTGTCATAACAGAATGAGTTAATGAGTGAAATCCACCTAAAGAGAAATCAGGAAAAAGCGAAAGTTTGTTACCATAGTTAAATGCAAGGCTGTCGAAGCTATTATATATGTTTTACATGTCAGCTAGGGGAAGTTTACGGCCACAAATTTGCACCGGATTTGATCCATATTATGAAATACATTTGGATTTCGCACGTATTGAACTGAAACATTCCATTTGATGCGGCATTCTTATGAAAACTTTCTTTAAATTGGCTTTCAAGAATGGTACGATAGAGTTTTAGCGGAAAAGGCAATAGACGTATGCAGCAGGGCCTGAAGAACACATGAAGTATACATGAAGAGAGCAGGCGAGCCTTCTTGGGAGCATAAGCAGCTCTCTTCGAATTCGTCCGCAGAATAATTTTCTTGGACACGCCTGAAGACTCACGAAGTCAGTAAGCTCTTCATTTTCTTGCCATGTACTTCCAAAACGCTTCATAAGAAGGCTGGTCACTTCTTCTTCCCCTTAATGAAGTGGCTCGTATTCAGACAGGGTGGAGGGATTGGCCAGGGCTTGTAAGCGGTGGCTATTTAGCTAAGTAATAAAATGGTCAGCATAGGAGTAAAACAAACATAACTAGATTCCCTCCGTCGGGGCGGGGGAGACATCTCTCGTTTTGGTTTTTCCCACTTTTTCTTCAGTTCACTTTGTCGTCGACGACTGGAGACATATTTTCTATTTGCAGTCCGAATTCACGATAAGCCAGCTCCGAAAAGCAAAAAAAAAAAAAAAACTTGCGAAAACACCGGCGAAACAGTCTCATCCATGCCGCCAAACGCACACTCCCATTGGGCTAATGGATTTGGGTCAGTTTTATCCATGCCACAACAGGATCTGGCGCATTTTCGATTTCTGGCTCCTCTGCGTACACGTTATCCGCGCGTTGTCTGACCTATTTCATTGCAACCTCTTTTCTAGGTAAAAGTTGACGAGTTTTTTTTTTTTTTTTTTGTTACTAGAGTTCTACATGACTTATTTACGGTTTGTGAATATGACTCATTTGAAAAAACTCAAATATTTAGGTAACCGAACATCTAGTGCGATGAAGTATTCTTGTATTTTGTAGTTTCTTGTCCACTCCTGCTTGGGCTGTCAAGCCTGCAGTATTGAATAAATAAATAAATAAATAAATAAATAAATAAATAAATAAATAAATAAATAAATAAATAAATAAATAAAATAAATAAAATAACATAATTGGTGCATAAGGGTAGCTCGGACGAGTTGACAAGATGTCCCGCACACCATCCTCCCCTCCCCCCTTCCCCCCAATTACTGGTAATGATTTCCCGCAGAATCAAATCAAATGGCCCTAAATTGTGTTTGTCAAGGAATAACTGAGTCGACCTGAAAAAGGAAACAACAGAAGCAACTAAGTATAACAAAAGACATTTATAAAGGGCAACAGCGAATATCGTCGAGACAAAGTCGACTTACTAGTCTAACGCGCACAGGGTACATCTAGGATGTGTGGCTATACCGTGCTCTGGGTTATTATAAACAAAATTAATTTTTATGACGTGCGCGAACCATCCGGTGCATGAGCATTTGTCTATTTCATAAATACGTAACGTCCTGTAGAAACGATTGGCATGGCGGATTGAATGAACAAAAATGTAATTACTGTAAAAAAAGGCCGCACTTGGAATTTCGTAGACGGCAGATACAACTGGTGAGCCAGTTAAGGAAATTTACTGCGAACAAAAAAAAATATTTGCAATTTTAGCGCCGCTATTAGCGGTAGGCTCAAGGGATTGAATTAAATGTTCGAACAGGTGGTAGCTCCTATACGTTATTTTCCACTCTCCTTTCCCTCCACCTGCCTTTCAATCTCTTTTTAGTCATCTCCACTACTTCATGGTTTCGTTTGAGCGTATTACTTTTATTCGCATGCAGTTTATTAACAGTGCATCATACAAATCATGCCCAGGTGTTACATGTGTATTACCGGTGTGCTGCCTTGTTGTGTATTACGTGAGGGAGTGCCGGAGCCTGTTTTCCAGCGCTAGCTCGCCCTATATTATCTGCGTGTATTCCCTTTAAACCCTACACCTTCGAAAAAGCGGACACTTCCCTGAGACGGATTTTGGAGGATACGATCTTCTATATTCCGATAGAAATCTTCGAGTATTTTCTCTTTCCTTTCTACTAAACACACATTCACCATCATTTCCACTGCACTTCATCGAAAAGCTTTCCTTACTCTCACAACCTAATCTCGCTTCAAAAAGCAAAGCACTGCACTTGGAATAAGCCTATGTATGCTTTCAATTTCTGAGATCATGCTTTTTTGCCAGGTACGTCGATAACGGCGTTTGCAATGCCAGATTTGCCCCCCACTGATTTGTTTCTGCCTGCTATGCAACTTCTTGGTCTTCTCCGCTGTGTTTTGCTCATTTCGTATTCACATATTTCACAGTCAGCCTTCTAGTCTTTTTTTCGTCCACCCTTTTCATCTAGAGGTATCTCGAATCTCAAGCTGTCCACTTCTGTGGATCGTTAGCCTGTCCTGGAAAGAATCATGCGGAATCCCTCTAACTTCACACGACACCCAGCCCATATCCCCCTAGGGTACATCGTTTGTTGTTGTTGTTGTTGTTGTTGTTTTCTGAGCGCTTAAACCCGAGCGGCTTTTCGCTTTGAACTTTACTTCTAGGCCTGATAGCGTGTCTGATCTTAAGCAGAGTACTGCATTTGCAAGCGTCAACTTCGTAGCCGTTACGCTTTTCCAAATTCATCGCACTCCATGCACCGTATTTTTGTATTGTGGAAGTTTGCTATCTAGCATGACGAGAATTATATATACAGATGCGCTCCGAATTCAAGGAGAAATTGGAGCAGGGGCCCATGAGTTGGACCCCGTATACACGCGACGAAATCTGGTGGACGGCTGGGCCTCGGGCCGAAGGAGGCGAGGTGCACGAGGCGCAAGTTTTGAAGGGTGGGGCAGAATTTGTTATAGCTACACACCGCCGGACGAGTTTCTTCTGGATCCAGCTGCTCCACCCACTGGCACCAGGCTCCTCTCCCTCGGGCATACCGCCTGAGGGGCCCACCGGAGAAGACTCGCGCGCGGGGAATTGGCGTCGTGGGCCCTCCTATCGGCAACTGCCCACGACTTCATTTCCCCCTTTTCCCTCGCCCCAATTTCTTTTCCCTGTTTTTACATTTCACAGCAGCTCCCCAGGGGCATTACAGTGACATAAAGACATGAAACAACAATATCACACCGCTCCCTTTTATTACAGTCGCACTTTATTTTCCTTCAATTTTAAGTTGTTTCTCATGAGTTCTTAAGTAGTTATTTTCTTCACAGGGGCCAATATTTCAACCACAGCGCCAAGTGTTGTCACACTTTCTTTGCCACGTCCCAGCGCTGTTTGTGAACCTCCAGTATATGTACCAACAAGCCCGAACTAACAATCTTTTTTCAGATTTTTTTCTTAATTTATCCGGCCTCCCAAATATTTGAATTCCTTGGCTCAGGGTTGACGAGCTGTATTGACACTGCGTCAATGCTACTGTAGTCCAAACCATTATTTCAGTCTTCCGGGGTTTCCGGCTTGCTTGACGCAAATATTGTTGTGCATTACCACACATTATTTCTGCTCACCAGCCAAACAAATGACGTCATCAGCGGAATACAATATTGTACCGCCTGGTTATGCCGGATCTGCATGAAGTTGAACCATGTCTGTGTACAGCTTTGCAGTTTCCCGAGGACTTCACTTTCTTTCCATCCATGCTCCAAAAGATGTTTATCATCCTCCTCCAATCTATATATTCATTGCCTGTACTATGAACTGAGCCACAAAACATCCCCTACCGCTTCTGAGCCAGCGGCTGCAAGGGCTGCCATTCATTTCATTGGCGCAAACCATGCCCGGCGATGGGTGAGCTTCTTAGACTCGCGGGGTGCTTTGCAAGCTCTAAGAAGGCTGTCCAACCACTCAAGACAGCTTATGTGCGAAATCAGCGAAATCCACACAGCGGTATAGCTGGTATGGATAGTATGGCTGGTAGGGCTGGTAGATCGTATGGCTGGTAGATCTAAAGATTACTATTTAAAAAGTTATAGGGCGCTATCAGCAAAACCGTTTCTGTTTAAAGTGTTTTAAGTGATGCCCTTTCATTTGGGATAGAGAAAATATACTCGTCAAAAATCGGTTGTCTGTCCCTTTAACGTTGTTGAGGAGGGAGAGTGCGGAGAAGAAGGTGAGACCCTGAGCGAGGTGGTAGTGGATATTTGTCTCTGTGCCAGCATGATTGGAGTCTTCATGAAATTCATTCGTGCAGACGAACTAAACGAAAAAAAAATGGCCGCGCATCCGCTCCTTTCGTTGCAAATGTCGTCAAAAGACGATAGTCTTTGTAGACATTTGCCAAGGAAAGGCCCCCCTTTGCTTTCCCGCTCACCTCTCATGCTGTTCCTGTACCGTCGCGCTCATTCCAAGGTAAACACACTAAAGGTTTGCGCAAGGCGATTTGAATTTACCGCGTTCCACTGCTAACAGGCGGCGTTCCTCGATGCCAGCGCTGCAGTACGGCGTAGACGCGCGTGAATGGAGGCGGCCGACTAGAAGGTTTATAAATCCGCATGGCCATGCTCCACGTGCGTTCCAAGCAGAACGTGGAACCTAGCTAGTGGAACCTTTCGTTGCTGTTGCCGCGTGATATATCATATGCCGCCAGGAGGCGGCGGTTTTCTGCAGTAGATGTAGAATATCATTTGCTATCAAAAAACCAAGCATCCATGAATTTTTTAATAAAGGAACACTGTAAATATCCCTTGTGTACTAATTTCCTGTCTTATATTTGCGTAATGTCTTGTTCTTGTTCAACAAAGTTGACAAGTATGAACATATAAACCGGGCTTAAACGTTTACATGTGGCTGTGAGTATATAAGACTATTGCGCAATATCAATTTTACTTTGGCCGGGTGGCTGAGTCGAGTCACAGACAGACAGACAGACAGACAGACATACAGACCAAAATTTCTGGGTTTAAGTAGCCCAAGAAAGACTATCGTCTTTAATAGAAAAAAAACTTTCCGCTGTTTGTGGTGCACTATCCAGATAACGGTTCTTACTTCCGGTAAAGGTTACCCGCCGCGGTGGCTCAGTGGCTAAGGCTTTGCGCTGCTGAGCACGAAGTCGCTGGTCCGATTCACGGCTGCGGCGGCCGCTTTTCTGATGGATGCGAAAACCAAAAACGCCCGTGTGTACGAGAAGATTTTGGCGCACGTTAAAGATCCCCAGGTGGTCAAAACTAACCCGGAGCCCTCCACTACGGCGCGTCTAATCGCCTGCGTTGTGTCGACGCGTTAAACCCTACAATCAATCAAATCACTTCCGGTAAAGGTTAAGCTTCAGATTTATTACGCATTATTTTACTCACAACTGAATTACTGTCGTTTAGTGTACAGCAATGCAGCAAAGTGTAACATAACAAAAATTTTCTGGCTCCAGAAAAGAATGATTCGGCTGATAGCAAATATTGAACGACTCCACACAACAAAGAAAGCATTTAAAAAACATCATATAATTAAAATAGAGTTCATTTATGAATTTCGCCTCATACAGACTTACTATTTTTATTCCCCCAGTGTCAGAAACTTCCTAACCTCATTGCCTGGCTTGCAATACCAGAGTTCAAATATAAACACACGACGCGATGACGCCTGGAAAATGCCTTATTTACGTAACAATTACAAACTACAAGTGTTGGCCCATAACCTTACATCGGTTTCAAACAAATATCAAAACATAGCCAAATTCTCACACAAGTTCGACAATATTTTTCATATCTGTAGTATGATTACTTTTGAATGCTTCTGTCTCCTTAATTTGAGATTTGTTCTATGTATATTTTGGAATTATGTTTTGAACGACCCCCAGGAAATGGTATTCTCATCGTGTTGTCGGTTTCTTGCGTGCTTTTTTGAAGTATTGTGAATTTTTGAAAGTGTGTAAACCTTTTCTTCGTTTTATTCTTGCAATGCTATTTTGCTGTGCTCCATTGTAAACTTGTATTTTTGTGCTTATGCTCGTCGCTGAGCCTTGTAGTGATTTCTTGGGCTCCGTCAAGCTGCTTATGCATCTTTTACCCAGGAAACCACCAAGTTTTATATGGAAATAAAAATTGATTTGATACATCGGCAGCCAGCGAAGATGACCGCAACGCACACGTCCTCACAGCAGCTGCCGCCCGGTACAAGCCCATAAAACGTTTGAAGGAACGTAAATTACGGCCGCCCCCTATCACGAGGAGCCCCGAGTTGCTCCGAAGATCCTGAGTGCTAATCGCTACAACTGTGTGGTTCAGATAATTCGGATTTCAGACTACCTCTGGTGGCGCGTGACCTCTGGGCTGCAGAGTCGCCCCACGCCCGGAACATTCCCAGTGCTCCCTCTGCAATCCTGAAATCACGTAGCCAGTGTAATACAATTTTCCCAATCATAAAACCTCTTAAATTTCACAAGGAGAACTTCGTATACCTGTTTTCTTTTTCTCATTAAGACCCACGCCGATAACATGGGCATGAAACCCTGTGCTAGGCTTCAGAGAACGCGCACAAGTTTATTGTGGTCGACTCCCCCAGTGCTTGCGCACCAAAACACTGTACAAATGGGCCTACGGTGGAAGAACTTGATGTTCTCGACACAGTCACCTCGCGGAGTTAGCAGGCGCATAGAAACAGCTTTAAACTCCTATGCGTGTTGTGCTTTTTATTCCTCAGGCTGGCGCACTCCCATTATGTCTTCTTCGTGTATCTGGGGAAGATAGTGAACACGTCTTGTGTGTTTGTTCGCTCCTCTAGTGGGTGCAAAGCTTCCTGCGGGTCAGGAATAAAACAATTTAAACACCTGGCACATACGACTCTCTCTTTTTGGCTCTACCGACCTCCCTTCTCTCTCTCTCTCTCTCTCTCTCTCTCTCTCTCTCTATATATATATATATATATATATATATATATATATATATATATATATATATATATATATATATATATATATATATATGTGTGTGTGTGTGTGTGTGTGTGTGTGTGTGTGTGTGTGTGTGTGTGCACGTACTCGCGTGAGTGAGTGCGTGCGTGCGTGCGTGTCAATTCACTTTCTCTTCAATTACGCATTCAATCCTCTCGCATTCATGACGCCTGTCTCTAAGCTAAAATATTGTGGGGCGTACAGCGTCGTTCGCCCAGGGGCATTGCATGCGCCGATTGAGCCTCAAGATTTGTACAGCTTAACGTTCACAACTAACCCATTACTTCTACAGGGTGTCCCAGCTATCATGCACCAAGATTTAAAAAAAGAGCAATGGCGTTACTCGAAGAAAACCTAGTGTGTAATGTTTGCAGTACTGTGGAGCACCGTACAGTAATTTTTTCGTTAATGATATGTAACTAATTAACTGTAATTAATTATCTAACTCGAGAATTACTGTCCTAATCACTGAAGTATCAATGAGGCACTTGGAGGTACCCACGAGGGGCATCTAACTGCGGTATTTTCAGCGTCGAACTAATTGCGTACTCATTTATTCTGGCTAATAAAGAAAACCCGCGAAATACGAAAGATACCACGTGACGGCGCTTCCGCGCGCATTGTACAGCAGCGTCCCCACATAGGCTGATTGAAAGCAACAGCTTCGCCTGTCACCCGCCCGATGAGACAGCGCATCACCTTGATAATGGCATGCATTGAAGGAGCAGCAACAGCAAGATTCGGGGGGCGCGTGTCCAGATAAGGGACAAACTCGGTCGCGATTTCTTCTTTCTTTCTTTTGTTTATTTCATTCTGGCTAACTCAGAGGCAGCCTGTTTGAGGGCATTGCTTTACGATGCGCGTTTACGCACGCGGAGGCGCCGTCACGTGGTATTTTTCGTATTTCGCGGGTTTTCTTTATCAGCCAGAATAAACGAGTACGCAATTAGTTCGTCGCTAAAAATACCGCAGTTAGATGCCCCTCGTGGTTACCTACAAGTGCCTCATTGACACTTTAGTGATTAGGACAGTACTTCTCAAGTTAGATAATTAATTACCATTAATTAGTCAAGTCTCATTAACGAAAAAAATACTGCCCGCTTCTCCATAGTACTGCAAACATTATGCACTAGGTTTTCTTCGAGTTACGCCATTACTCTTTTTTTAAATCCTGGTGCATGATAGCTGGGACACCCTGTATACACGTTGCGCTGAACAGACGGAAAGCACGTTGTTTTAAATAAAGCACCGCGTTTTAAATAAATGGCTGCTGCTATCGCTTCCTGGAGTGAAAAGAAAGAAAGAAAGAAAGAAAGAAAGAAAGAAAGAAAGAAAGAAAGAAAGAAAGGAGATAGAGGGGAAGACAGAACAAACGAAAGAAAGAAGCATTAGAAAGGGTACTGAATCCCATGTTTAGCCCCAACTACCCGGGAAAGGCGAGAATGGCCCGAAAAGAAAGTGACGGCGGTGTCGAGGGGAAGGCCTCTCGCGCACGCAGGCGCAGTAAACGATGAAGCCGGAATAAAAATGCTACTGCAGAGAACAAGGAAACATGCGCGTGGCACGCGTGATGAGATTGCGCGGGAAAAGTATCAGAGAAAATGCGGGGAACTGGAATTAACCGAGAGCAAACAAAATCAGCTGTCTCAGAAAAGGTTGGGGGCATTAAAAGGCCGGGTACGTTCAATTAACGCTGCCAAAGCATTTGACAAGGCGCGCAGCCGGAGATTAAGGAGGAGAAATGTCGCGGAAAAGAAAGAATCTCGGCATATTCCTGACGACATGATTACGGCACCCGGCTGCGCCTGGTAATTGAAATGATATTGTAAAACTGATGAAGGGGTCGACTCAATGCACGCAGGAAGTAATGAACGCGCACTTTCTTTTCTCTCCGGGAGGGCTCCGGAACGAACAGCGCGGACGGGGCACGCAGGCCGAGGAAGAGTGAAAGTAATCACATCCATTTTAATCTCCGGGAAACCAAAGTGTCACAACAATTACGAGCTCATCGGCTCTCTAGGCGAGTTTTTGTTTTCTTTTTTTTTTCTAACGCTGCGCGCAGGGAGCGAAAATAAAAGAGAGACTTCAGGCAAGCTAGTCTGGTGTAACTCTGCCGAAAAGAAAGTAAAAATGTTTGGACTCCTTGCGACCATTGCACCATGTGCCACAAAACCTAACGGCCGCAGCCTGCTTGCAGTAATTGAGTTAGACACACTGGCCACTGCTCCTGTTATCCTTTCTATGATTTGGTGGTGTACGTAACTAACAATCAGCGCCAGCAAAATCAATAAATATATGGTCTAATCTGTTTCCACCAAGCCTTGGTTTTATAAATATTCTACGTCATAAATTTGGGATGAAACTCCCCATCGGGGAATTGACATATGGTGCGTAGCCTACGCAGTTGAATTGTCTTCGTTGCGCTTTCCATGCAGGCGACCGGGCGGGGTTGAACGGATCTGTGCGGTTCAAAGAAGCCGGAAGCAGTTGTTGGCGCCGGTCAAGCTGAGTTTCTGCGTTTTGTTTTTGTTGCGTTTGGCGCCGCTCGCGACAACCCGAGGAAGAACAATGTGTAAGGGATACAGTCAACCATCTGGTAGTAGGCTGAAGGGGGTTTATTTTCAGGAGCAGAAGCGAGGCGAGCGTAGCTACAAGCGTACAAACGATGGCCGATCTCACGCGCCGAGCACCATCTCCCGTGCTTCTTCTTCCGCTGCTACCAGCGTGCGCGCATACCCTCCCGTATAGATAACCATGATCGCATGACACTCTTCCATGACGTGGCGCATATCCCAATGGGCTGATGGCGCTACGGGAGCTGCTCATTAGCCTTGCTACAAATGCTATTTTCTGCTGTTATCTCCTGCCGTCCCAAATAGCCCCCTTTTTTTTAGGTCCCAGGCGACGCCTTGTGAAATAAAGATTTATACACACGTCTCGACGCTTTTTAACCCAGACAGTGTCTTTGTTTTGCTATTTGTTCTGTTGGCGCCCATCACGAAAGCGCGCGCCTTGCTCCTTTTCTTTGTACTTCGTTTTTCTTCTTTTACCTGACATTTTTCGGCGCCATTTTTCAACAGGAGTTTTTTTTTATGTATTCTTGTAAATACCAAATGACGTGTACTTTAATTTAACATTAGGCTGTAATTATCGTTTACGTACACTTGATTTTCCTTAAATCTGCTTAGGGATACTTTTGCGGGCAGCAATTTGGACATGTATGAGTGGTGCCACCACGTAGCAATAAAATTCCGGCGAATGACGATGTCGAGCATACGATTTGGCTCAAAAATGCGACCTCCGCTGTGGCACTGCGGAATGCAGAACGTCATGCTTGAGCTGTGCGATGCCACAGCGCAGATCACATTTTTGATCAAATCATACGCTGGACATCGTCATTCGCCGGAATTTTATTGCTTTGTGGTAGCTGCACGGAACGGTCAATCGAATGCATTATGGGAAGATGAACCTCGGGGTTGCCTCAAAGTGTAGCAGTTCGAAATGGTGTTGCGAACAGCCTACATGCTTCGTCGCCAGGCTGGCTATTATGGAAGGCACATATATAGCGCCAGTGGTTTTTCGGACTATACTGGAATGCAACCATGGAGCATGAAAAGTGCGGTTGAGAATTTGGTTCGAACACTATAAAATTTCTGGTTACTAGCTGGTTACTAGCTGAAGAATGCCACAAATTATTATATATTAATAAATTGTGAGGAACCTCGAGCCAAACAGTTCGGTGAGTCCTCTATTCTGAGATAGGCTGCAACTCTTGTAATAAAAAAAGCGCAAAAGCTTGTATGCATCGAATCCGTACGGAAGTAAAAAGAAAGTTGGTTTTTAGCGATTTGCATTACATGTTAGCTTCCCGCGCAGTGTCAATTCGCGCCTTAGCAAAAGGTTACCGGCTCGACTGCCGACAGCGGGGTTAATTTTTCCGGGGGGAAAGGGGGGGGGGGAGAGGGGGAGACACAAAAGCGTCGCTGTTTTCGGGAATTCGTTGATTGATTGATTGTGCGGTTTAGCGCGCCGACTACGCTACACAGCGGTGAGGCGCGTCGTAATGGAGGGCTCCGGATTAACTTTGACCACCTGGGGATCTTCAACGTGCGCCTAATACCCCTGTCACACGGGCACTTTCAATCGCGATTGAAGTGAACCGCGATCGAGTTTTCGAGCGCGCTCGACGCACTGACGCTGCTACACGGCCCGTTTCAATCGCGATCGAGAAGTTGTACCGGTTGCGCTCGTGTACGCCAGATGGCGTTAACAATGTACTTGCGGCCGGCGTCTGGTAACTTCGCGCGGTCGTAAGTATACGTAACTATGTAAATGTTACCGAACGCTTATTTCGGTCAAGTTATTTGACACAATTTGCGGCGTTAGCTGAAGTTGCCACCTTCTGTGCCATTGCTGAGCGGGGACGAGAGTATCGCCGCTTTCGTTCGATCGCGCTTGGAAGCCTCGATCGCGCTTAAAAAACCAGGATTGAGTTCGAGCGGGATCGAGCTCGATCGCGATCCGGATCGAGCTCGATCCGGATCGACTCAATCGCGATTGAAAGTGCCCGTGTGACAGGGGTATTAATCTCGAACACATATGGTTTTCCAGAATTCTGTTAAAGTTCAAAAACACCAGCCGATATATATTTTTTTTCTCAGAATTTTTCTACTTCGCTCGTAGGTTTCGCTTCTGAGTAAGATCTTGCATAGCATAATGATTACGCAATATGATGCAAGGCCCAAATTCTTCAACAAGCTCACGTCAAAGCAGCAACAATTTAAAGCATGTAATTGCAAAGATGCACTTCTGTGAACCTGTGAGACATAGGGAACGTCACTGCTCTTCTTCCGCTCTCACGTGTCCAGCCAGAACCGCCAGCTAGATAAATAGAGCGGCTGGGCATGGGGTCGAACCTGGTTTGAGGCGCGCTTGGTGCTCACGCGAGTGTAGGAGACAGACTCACCATTTCCACTGAGCCATAGTGGCGCCTGCTGAAGACTCCTCTCCTTGCAGCAAGGTCAGTCGAGGATGAGCTGCGAAGAAAAGAAGAAAAGAAGGTTAGTATAAAAATGCCTCCGTGCGAGTGTGAAAGAAAAAACAAACAAGATACAGTACGGAAGCTCAGCCATGTTCGCGTCGCATCAACGCACGAGAAACATGCGGAACTTCTGCCCTCCTCCCTTACAAAAAAGAATCTGAATTAACTTAGAATGCAGGAGTGTTATTGGAGACATCAGCTGACTGCCAAATCATATAGAGGATAATGCCGGGGCCACACGAATACGCCCCGACTGCGCGCACAGTATTTCCGTGAGTGATGCGCAGCGAGCCTGCACTCTTGCACTGATTGCGGGCGTGTTTGTGCAGCGGATGCTCGGCATTAACTGCCACCCGCTCCGGAGTGGGCCGCTGTGGCCAGCGCAGAAGCATCGCGTGGCCGCAACGTGCGATGTGCGCCACGACCGTGTGACAGCGTCGCATATGCGCACGCTGGTACCCCTTGCCAGAGAGTTATGCCGTTACAGGTGCACGCCTCCGCAGCTCCACACGATCGATTTTCGTGCGTGTGCTGGCCCCGATATGCTCCCACATTTCGCTTCATACTGAGTATGCGTGCGTGGACGTGGACGCATATATTACTTAGCCCGATGTCTCTTACAAACGACATCTCCTTAAAATATTGTTCAGTTGACGTACCTTATCTATTATCACTCTCGTTCGGTTATTCGCTGTGGATGCAGTAGAAATCTTCAGTTTTCGTTGCGCCTGCGTAACATATCCATGCTTCCCACTGTTTCTCAGTCAAGTGCCCCTGGCTCTTTCGCTCGTTTAGTGTCTGATAGTAGCCTTCGTCTGGCAGCGAAACATCCCATACGCACTGCGAAAATGCGAATGCATCAAGCTGTAGGCGCCTGTTTCTCACATTTTTAGTTGCGGCTGCATCGTGAACGTAGCAGAAGAACACGTGGGGCCAGGAATTTTGAAGAATTCCCGTTCAACATTTACAAAAACCTTAAAAAAAACAGTACTGCAAATATCGAGCTAGAGAAAAAAAAAAGGAGAACGGGGCTTTCGTGGGCAGATAGATGGGTAAAGACAAAGAGGTCAGACAGTATACTCCAAGTTAAACAAAATGTCATCACCGAAAGCGATAAAGCGCTCCGAAAGAAGCGGCTGAAAAACAATGTTTATAAATGACCGTTTCACAACTCAATATCGCGGAGGGAGCCATAACATTCGCGCAGCGGTAAACACTGGCTGCGGCGCTCACGAGGAGGCCGGCCTGCAGATAGCGTGTGTACGGACGGCCAGCGAGTGGCAAGAAAGAAATGGCACCCTTCCGAAGGCCCGCAACGCATTTCGGTTTTAATCTGCCCCTTTTCCCCCTATCGGTCGACATCCCATTTTCGCCTTCGATTACTTCAAGTGTGTATAAGCCTGAGACGGCGCTTGTCTTACCGAAGCGTTTACCCGGCTGCAGGGAGAACCCCTTTTCCTCGCGGACCAGGCGCTATACCGCCGGGAGGGAACAAAAGCGCAGCCGGGGCTGGCTCCCCCCACTTGCGGGGTGCTTGCAGAAAAGAAAGCGAGAACGCCCAACGGGGTGTGGGGGGAGGAAGCTCTGCGATTACGGTCCGATCGACCACCTGAGAAATGCCCTCCCGATCGCAAACTCAGCGACGAGTGAAACTCGGAGAATGTGACCTCGGCTGATCGAAGCTTGCGGCATTCCACTTAAACGCGTTTTTTTTTTTTTTTTCCCTATCATCGATCGTCTCTCTATGCTCTCTTTTCCTTGTCTGCCCTGTGTTCATCTCGTTTTTGTTCGAGGCTAGTATTTCAGACGAGATGATTCAGTCTTCAGTTACGTCTTTTCTTTATCGGCGTTACCGAAAGGCGCAAAGGCAAGAAGACAAGTCTGGGAACGGATTAAATTGAATTGAATTTTCAGTCGCGCTAACTCTTTCTTACGGAGGACCGTATGCAGAAACGTACTCTCGCACGCACAGACAAGCGCACGTACTCTGTTCTCCAGTTTCGCTCTATACGCGCAATTTGTACGGCGACGGTGCGTGCGAATCTAGTTTGAAAGACCGGGGATTTTCATGCCTCAAATGCGTTGCCCTTCGGCTGCGGGCCGTTTCCGTTTTATGCGGTATGCGCGGTGCAAATGAGGTGCCAGCTTTGGAACAGAAGGAAACGAAAGTCGGTGATTGGCGGGGTTTTGTATCAACTATATTTGAAAACGGCTAGCTCCGATTTGGGGCTCGCTAATATCCTTTATTTTGAGCACGAATCTAACCATTTGCTTTTTCGGTTTGATTCAGTTGGAGATTTCGGTATTTGTAATTTTAGAGCACGCGATTACAATTCCATATTCGCCCCCAAAGTAATTATCCAGAGGCGCACACACGACGGTAAGCTGTTGCTGTGTGACAGCGTGATTCTCGTATTTTTGTTTTATTTTCATGGCCGTAGCAAATTATACGTAGTGTCGGGTGATATCAAGTAAAGAGAAGGGCGAGCAGCGCGCACGTGGCCGCTCTTCCATGAAATCTGGAGCAAACAACCAGAGACCTGTGCGTTTTTTTATTCTTCAGCCCCAGCTGTCAAGCCGAGTGCACCTTCAACACGGATAGCGATCGCTGGGAATAGCGGTGTCACAAATCAGTCGCTGCAAACAACTGCGCGCCCGCTCGGGCTTCGATATAGCGGCGCAAGCCGGCCTGTAAGCAGCTTGGTTTCGGAAACGTTGTCTGCTATCGTGCGGACGTCTCTCGGGCAAAGCACTATGTGGGGCTGGGTCAAAGTACCGTATCGTGCGTTACAAATGACAAATAAGAATTTGCGGCCCATTGGCAGCATTAAAAGCATGTAAAGGCGCTGACAAACGAGGTTAGCACTATGCCCTTGTCCGGGGCTCTCTCAGCTGTCGCTGTTCGTGAAAAAGAGAGCAAAGCTTGAGTTCATTCTGCGGGGCTCTCTCTCTCTCTCTCTCTCTCTCTCTCTCTCTCTCTCTCTCTCTCTCTCTCTCTCTCTCTCTCTCTCTCTCTCTCTCTCTCTCTCTCTCTCTCTCTCTCTCTCTCTCTCTCTCTCTCTATCTCTCTCTCTCTCTATGTCTCGAACAAGTTCGTAGTAATAGAATTGTTGCGATCAATCGGAAACATCAAACTGAGTTGTGAACATTTCCGCTATACAACTAACGAGCTGCGGTAACATCCAAACATGCAAAAGGATTCAAGGTATCGCTACCCTGGTGGTGCCATTCACAAGAGTTCAGAAAGCATTTCACCCTATTAAATCGTCTTTTCCCTACGTTGCCGATCCTGAACTCTTATTTTCCACGTTTCACTATATATATATATATATATATATATATATATATATATATATATATATATATATATATATATATATATATATATATATATATATATATATATATATATATATATATATATATATATATATATATATATATATATATATATATATATATATATATATATATATATATATATATATAAAGGTAGCTTAAGAGGGTTCAACGCTGGTCGACCACTCTCGACACGCCGTAGACACTCAAGTCACGGCCCGGGGGTTAAAAAGAAGGTCCCCTTCACCCGAGTAGTCCGAGTGGCGCTGGCTACCACCCCCAAGTGCAGGAAACAAAAAATACCTAACATGAATACCCGAGAAAGTGGTGGGGAAACCGCCCCGCCGGTAGCGTAGTGGTCATCACACCATACCGGTATTCTGGAGGTCGTGGGTTCGGATCCCACCCGGAGGGCATTTTTTCACCCCTTTCTTTCTGACTCAAAAAATTCTTCATCTGTTTCTATGACCTAACGCATTCCCCCCTTTGCTTTTTGCTTTCCGAGGTTTTCTTGACAGCCAACCCTTATTCTGTCTTAATTCACCGAGCTCCTCATTTCCCATTATATATATATATATATATATATATATATATATAGAAAAAGAAAGACACACGTCGAATCGGCTGAGGGAGAATAACTCCAGCGGTCGTTGTCACAAATCATACAAGGCGTCTGTTGCAAGATCACGTGAGGGCAGAAACGATCAAAATCAAGTAACATAATCAACATAAAAATATCCGTGCGGCATTCCGTTTGATAAAATACAACATAACGGTGGGTCTGAACCGTGCAGTATAAAAAGCCAGCAATGACAAGCACAAATACGCGGAAAAATGAGGGTAAGATGAACGGGCAGTAGAACAGAATGAAGTCGCTGATGCAAGCAACTCAGTTTTCCTGCACTTTCATTTAGGCCACGTGCAATAGTATTTAATTTAAATATAAGAAACGACTCGCGAACTTCCCTATCATGATGGATTCGAAAGCCAGACTCGAGTATCGTGGCTTTGATATGGTTAAATGAGTGGCCCGTGATATTGGCATGCTTTGATATGGGAAGGTGAGGGGGTGTTGAGATGTTGATTGATTGATTGTGGGGTTTAACGCGCCGATGCAACGCAGGCGATGAGGCGCGCCGTAGTGGAGGGCTCCGGATTAATTTTGACCACCTGGGGATCTTTAACGTGCACCGAAATCTCGTACACACGGGCGTTTTTGCTTTTCGCCTCCATCAGAAAAGCGGCCGCCGCGGCCGGGAATCGAACCCGCGACCTCGTGCTCAGCAGCGCAACGCCTTAGCCACTGAGCCACCGCGGCGGGTGGGTGTTGAGATGTGCTCTTTGTGGTTGTTGAACCTTTTCCTGAAGGGTGTTTGGGTTTCGTCAACGTACTGCATATTGCAAATGTCGCACTCAAGGAGATAAACCACGTTGCTTGTGTCGCAAGAATAATTCCCAGTTATCTTCAAGCTGAAATTAGACGTGGTGCTTCTTGCTCTTATTGTGGTAGTCATTTGGCTGCAGACCTTGAAGCACGGTTTGTTGCATGGGCGGCATCCAGTAGGCTCTTTAGATTTGCTTTTGGATGATGTAAGTAGGTCACGTAAACTTTGAGATCTTCGGTAGGTTACACGCGGTGGTTCTCGGAATATCGATTTCCATCGCTCGCTCTGTAGTAGTATGTTGTGGTGCTTTTTTAGAATTGCATTTACATTCTGTGCATGTGCGGAAAAGGTAAGAACTAGGTTAGTACGGGAGTAAATAGGGTGCCTCGTTTTGCTCAATAAAAGGGCTTTGCGATCATGGCTGCCAGCACGCCTAATGGCGTCGTCAATTATCTGAGGTGGGTATTTCTGCTTAACTGAAGCGTTTCGAAGCTGGGAACATTTGGCACTAAAATCTGATCCTTCGGAACAAATTCTTTTAAATCGAGGAGCCTGACTATAGTATGCTAGTTTTGCAGTGCTTCTTATGATAACTATTGAAATGAGGTATTGTTGCTGATCAGTTGGCTTTCTGTAGACCTTTGTAGTTAATTGACCACCATGAATAGTGAACGTTACGTCGAGGAAGTTGATAGTTTGTTCCGAGTAGGTATAGGAAAAAGAAGTAGACGGATGGGCGGTATTAAAATCATGAATAAACGATAAAAGCTGGGCTTCCCCACGCTGCCAAATCATAAAGATATCATCAATGTACCGCTTGTAGTAGGTCGGTCGTAGGGAACGGCTTGCCAGAAATGCATTTTCAAGTACGACCATAAAAATGTTTGTGTAGGTGGGGCCGATGGGTGTACCCATCGAGGTGCCATTAATTTGGAGGTAATGAACACCATTGAATTCGAAGGGCTAATTTTAAAAGGGTTCCCAAAGTGGAGCTGTCAATTCATTCATCGCACACCGACTCATTATAGGAGTAGAGTACTATATATATATATATATATATATATATATATATATATATATATATATATATATATATATATATACACATACACATACACATACACATACACATACACACGCACGCGCGCGATTTCTGTGGTGATTCGTGCTTCTCAAGTACTCAAACGCAGTGGGCTACCACTCGTGCCCCTGGTATTATCGCCTGCAGGCAGCAACTATTCCATCCTCTAACACTCTTCCGATCTCCACCACCCACAAGAAAAAAAAAAAAGGAGGTAAAAGGAGAATTTCTTGCGGCAACACGGCAATACCGCGGTATGCAGCTCTCCCCTGCAACGTCCTTTTGTGTAACCCTTTACGTTTCCTTCGCGTCCCCTCCTCTCCCTCCCCGTTTCTCTCTCGTTTTTCTCCATATTTGAAAGAGCAGCCACACACGCGGCTGCTCTTCATAGCTGGTCGATGTGAAATAACGCGATCCTCTCGCGGCGTGTGCCAGCGAGGCAGGAGCTTGACACGTTCTGCTCAGCCGCACGCAGGCTTGCTCCAGTGCGGGGCGGAAACTTGGGCCGCCCAAGTGGCTGCCGAAGTGAGCAGGGGGCCTGGCGTGCCTGCGGGGCTGAGCGGGGCTTGGGCAAGGAGTGCACTGTTTACAGCCACACGCGGCGCCGCAAACTGTGTGTGCGCGAGCAAGCCGGCCGACGCGCAGCCGTCGCGCACACTCCGGCGTGTAATTAACGACCTTCCAAGCTTAGAGAGAGCGCCTGATTGGTCCAAGCTGATACGGCGACGCCAAGTTGCCGAGTTCGCTTTGCTCCGCCGGGCACTGCCTGCTTAGCTCCTAATGAATCTGTGCGCGGCAAAGGGTGCAGGCATGGGATCTGGGGAAAAGCAGCAACCGAAGTGCGCTCGTGACTCTTTCATGCTCTTCCAAAGCCCCCGAGGAAATGCAGTCGGGGATAATGTCAACAAAAGTCCGGCGGAGCTCGGCTGTCCTCTCTTCGCCTTCTTTCTTGCACCAGCCGGTTCGCAGTGCGATTAGGGTCAACTGAGGAACTTTTTCAATGCGTGAGCATTCTTCGCCGAGTGCTCCAACGTGAACAGTGGGGCTGTGTAGCTGCCTTGTATCTGCACAGTGATGCCTAGTATCGGAAAAACATTCGTAATCGGCGAAGTTATGACATTCCATCGTTATAATAGTGCAAATGTTGATCTTTGGAAGAAAACAGAAACACACCGAAAGGTAACCAAGCGAAACAAAAAGTCACCCAATTCGGAAATTTATAGCCAAATCCGGCAATTTGGCCTCTCAAGGTGAAAGCTGAACTATTCTATGTCGGAGCTAATAGCAAAAACAATAGGACCAGAAATAAAGAAACTTTAATGACATAAAGGAATCGCAAATGTGTACGTATCTAATCCAGCGCCTTGACGCGATTAATTATATGTATATATAAAATAAAAGTAGTCTGAAAATGAGCTCACTCAATACCAAATACCATATTCAGCGCTTTAATGCGATTGATGAATACAAGCAAAAAACAAAGAAAAAGACGTCTGAAGGTTGGTGAATATATAGACAAATGGCGTAAGAACGCTAACGCATTCGTCGACAATACTCTGACTTCGTGTAACATTTAGCTTTCCTTTGAACCCTGTTTTATGTGAAACACACAAAGAGGACTCGAAGTAGCACATGATTTTATTTATAGCCGTTTCTCTCATTCGAGGGCTAAGCGCTCTAAACTAACTAAAGTGAGTTGTAGGCGTTGTCCAAGTACCTTGCCAATTTAAGGACTGACATGCGTAGCCCATGCCCAGCCCAGCCCAGCCCAGTTTGCCCAGCCGATTTAGGCGCATTTTTGAACGAGAGAAGCATACCTTCGAAAGCGCCCTTCCCTTCGCACCATCTTCCCCACCGATTTCCTCACGTTGGCCATGACGACGCACACTAGCACGTCCACAGCCAGGCTACAAATTTACCAGATTCGCCGCACTTATAACCCGCCCAACCTGCGCGTGAGCACAGAAGTTGGTATTAAAAATGGGCTGGGTGAGAACGAACCTTCTCAACGACGAGATGGTGTGAAGAGACATCGCAAGCCAACGGCGCGCGGTGTTTTTTAGGTGCGGAGTACCATAGGACCGCACAATGTCCATCCGCGTCGGTGCGCATAGCATTTACAATCGCAAAAAATCACACAGGCACAGGCAGGAATCGAGCCACCAGGCAGAGTTAGTGTCACTTCGAGTCCCCGTACTCCGCACCCTCGCCATCATCCACGGAGTGGAGACGCTGCCATTTTTCTGCTGCCGCTCCCAACTCCACACTTCGACTAAACGCGCAATTCAGCCACAAATATTAATTTGACAATTTCATTTCAGCCTTTCTTTTTTTTTCTTTTTTTTTAGACGGCGCCTCCAGATTTTGCAGTGAGTACGGACGGTGGCCCGTGAGTGGCCCCACAATTAGAGCATGGCCGACGCTACATTTTCGGTGTTGTGTAATCAACTGTGCACACTCCTTTTTTTTTCCCCCTGTGCAACGATCGCGACTTAAGCTCTCAAGGCTGTTCGAGGGCCCCCTGAAAATGACAACGCCGCAGATGGCAGGAGGGAGACATCGGGGTGTTTGATGACATTATTGAGACGACGGTGGAAAACGTACGCTCAAAAAGGGGGTGATGAGGTTTTAAAGCGAAGCTTTTTTAGCCTCACTGATGGCGACCGTCCACTCCAGAACGCACTGCAGGGAAGCCAACTTTCTCCGACGACAATGATGATCGTGGATGAATAGAAAGATGGTTGAACCGCAGCAATCGAAGTCCAAACCGCCAACGATCAAACTGTCCAAACCCAGACAACAACGAGCGAATCTCTCACGAGATTGAACTCAGCTTTGACTGGGTTTTGTGTGGAAGAAAGCTTGGCATTTCAATCATCTTCGTCGTTAGACGAAACCCGGGATTCCTTTACGCGCGTCGAAATATTGGGGAGAATTTTTATTGTTTACATCTATAACAAAAAAAAAGCCACTGTTGCCATGACTCGAAACTGTATTTCCTTAATCAAGAAAGGCATCAGCCATTGTGGGCCAGAGCAGTTGCCGTGGACTGCACACGCCATGAAGAAACTATCGTGGGCAGCGGTACAGCCCTTCTTCGAAGGGGTATTTTGTGCAAATTACCGTTTAGTGGTACTTCCCAACACTGTTTACACGACTGCGTTTGCAACACACTGCTGCAGTATTTGTTCAGGTGAATACTAAACTTCCGCGTTGCGAAGCTTGTGAGGCGCTTTTATCTTAGGAAAAAGCGTAGCATCCGTATATTACAGCATTTAGTTTTCCTAACAGGAACTTGTTTGAGTACGAGACGCATGGAAAAACACTCCACCGTCAACTATATTGTGATTCGCTGCTTAGTTTTGGACATGTTTTTCAAAATATTGCTATTTCTGCGCTTCCGTCTTTGACGCCGTCGAATACACGCAGCTGTTTTGTTCGCTAGCATCGAGCGGCGTGTACGTTGTTGATCGCAGCTGTAAAGAGCCCCGAGCTTTGCTTTTATCGCCGCGAATAAAAAAGAAAAACAATAAGGACTGTACCAGCTGGAAGTGTTTGAACTCGCTTTTTTTTTTAAACAAAAATAGCTTCAGCGGTGATTTTCTGAGGGAGTGGAGCTTTCAGCTGGGGCACCATTTAAAATAAGCGGTTCTGACTTCCGTATTTTATTGCGACATCAACTTCATAACGCACGTTCGGCCACAAGTTCGGAAGTCACTCAGAAATAACAGTAATAAAAATAACCAGTGTTTGTTACCGGTGCAGTTTCCTTGGTTGGGCTGCGAACTTCGGTTATAGGTATACAAAAAGTAATTGCTTACCACAATTAATGATATATCCCTAATTTCGGATAATCTGTTGAATGGTTGACCAATATTTCGATAAGTATATGGCGTCAATTTGTTCACAAGTAATCCAATTCCCATTAGTTCACAATTCACAGGACGCAGGTTCGACCTCGGCCGATGTGGTTGCTTTTCTGGTGAAGGCGAAAATTAAAAACGCCCGTGTGTCGACATTTCGGCGCCCGTTAAAGACCACCGGGCGGCCAAAATCAATCCGAAGCCCTCCACCGCGGCGCTCCTCATAGCCCAGGTGGTGTACCTTCGGCGCGTTAAACCCCACAATAAATGAATCCATCAATAAAGTTCACAATTCACACTTTCTTCCCAACAGTAAGTATAGTTCTTAGCGCCAATACTTGGCTTTAAAAGCTGGATGATTACCTTTAAAGCGACACTGAAGCATAATTGATTTTTAGTTTTAACCGAAAGAACACACTATTCAAAGCCGTTTCAGCTTTTGTTTAACTGCAATCTGTGCTTTGATTGGTTATATAAAAAATTAGCGCCCTCATTTCTCCGCCCCCCCCCCATTTTTGCGCGACGCAACCGATCACGTGACGCATGATGAAGAGGGGCTGCCCACGAAGGCACTCAAGCCATTTCCAGCTAAGGAGGTGCTGTCGCCTATAGGAGTAGCAGTAGAAACTACTCGCGTGATTTCCCAGCACAGCGTCTAACGGCCGGATGCGTCGTTTAGCCAACTTCGTCATTAATCTACGAGTTTTGCTGCCCATAAACATGGACAGTAAAAAAAAGGGAAACAGCTCTCGCGTTCACTCATGTAAGTCTTCTGACGGTACTTATGACTAAGGGAAACCCTGGACTGAATTCGAAACTGAAAGAAGTCTTACCAGCAGATGCAGTAAAAGAACCTGCTTAAATGTGTTCAAGAGCTAAGGAAAGTTTATGCTTTATGAAACGCTATCCTCAGCCCCGAGTTCCAGCGCAAATTTATTTTTCATTAATCCGTACCCGGTTTCAGGCTCATTTCAGGAAACTGCAAGCTCCCCCCATTACTTTTCAGCATTCACGACTTGCGACGTCACAAATCGCAGTGCGGCGAAGCCCCTGTGGCGGGCGATACCTGTTCTCGCGCTTTTGGCATTTTCCGCGTTAATAAGCAACTGCTATTGCCTCGAGTGGCATATTTGTATTCACGACAGCGTAATTCCCCGATAGAGGCCAACTCGCTCCCACACAAACGCCCTGGCACATATTTGACATGATCAACAACACGGCGTGCTCGCCACCTAATGACTATGTGTAGATGGTGGTTCTGACTTCGCTATTAGCGCCCGATAGGGAGTACAACCGGATGGTAGCTAAGACGAGTCGGGCTGCATGACGACGCTGCTGTGAAAAAAAGAACGACGACACAGCTCGTAAGGCCGCGTAAAATGGCCGCTACCTTCTCATTCACGCAGAATACAACAAAAAAAAACGGGGTAAGAAAATGAACAGTGGCATGAGAGGATGGAGATATTTATTTGCCAAATAAACCATCTCCCCATCGGGCTGCTTTCTCTAACTTCTTTCGTACGCTGCAATTGCATCAGCTCTTTTTTTTTTTTTTTTCAACAGAGAAGCTAGAACACCTGCACCAGCCCTTCCTTTTTTTTTTTCTCGGTCGAGTGTTATTCTTCCGGCGAATTTCCTGCTTCCGGTCCTCACTGGGCCGAACGAGAATTCTCGCCGGGAACGTTGACGCCGTTTTCGCCGGCAGCCAGCGACATGCGCACTGCTGTCGACACAGTAGACAGCGCGTACACACCTTACACACTTTAGGAGGAGCGTATTCTCGCCAAACGACTCTAAATGACCATTGCAAGTGCTCGTCTACCCCAAAGAAGACGTTCGCGCCGCGCAGCAAGTGAAGGCGTGGCTGAAAGCGCAAGTGGGCGATGAGCTCGTCCCCGAACAGCTGCTGGTGAGCGACAGGACAGACGCGTGCCGCGGGGAGGGCTGCAGTTTGGTCGGCGAGCGGGGAGGCGGGGCGCAGCTGTTCGAGACCGCGCTCCACGTGCGTGTTCGGGTCTATCGAGCGGTCATTTAATGGCCCCGTCGCCAACGAAGCGCCAACCTGCCGCTGTACAACACACGCGCCGGGAGGCGCGCGAATAAAGAACGCCACGAACACAAAGGAAGGCACGTCGCGACAGCAAACTGCGCGCGGGACCGCGATAAAGTGAGCGCCAGCGTTCCGTGCCTCGGGTCACGCCCCGCGGCCGCCAAGGGCTGCTCACCAAAGAGGAAATAAAAGCGGTCAGCGGCCCCGCACAAGCCCACGCCTCACCTCCGCGCTCATCGAAGACCGTCGGAGAGCACCTCTGCGCACATACCGACCGCGCCGGGGATGCGGGGAACACCACCTCCGAAATGGCAACAATTGTTTGCGACACTTTTCGGCAGTTCGAAAGTAGTTGTAGTTGCAAAAGCGTTCGAGGGACCCTGCACAGCTATTGCGGAGGGGAAAGAAGCTCCAAGAGAGGAGGTTGGGGGGATGCAACTCGATGTGGGTTGCTTGTGCATTTCAATGCACTCCGAGGCTTTCTTGGTAAAATGAAGTCCGATTTTTTTTTTTTTTTTCCGCGAAAGTGTCTTTGGGTACTCTGGAAAAATCTCTAGCGAGTCTGTCATAGGCCGCATAACACTGAATCAGAACCAGCCGACACGACCATGCGTGCGGTTCCTGAAACACCCTTTTCAGGTCTTCTCCGGAATCACTGAAGAAGACAATGTCATCTGAAGACCCAAATAACCTTCTTTTATTCCTATCCCTGACTTCCGCCAATCAAGCTTCCAAAATATGCTCTCCAGGCAGCCTGTAAATAGTTCTGGAGAGTTGTGTCTCCTTGCCTGACACCCCATTGGATAGGAAACTTACTCTCTTGTTAGCCATCGACCATACCATGCCGAATACGCCAGTTCTCGTCCTGTCTTGTTACGAAGAATTATCACGGCCCTAAATTCCTTCTATATGTCCCCCAACATCTTTATGTAAGCCTTCTATATGTAAGAGCATTCTAAGAGCTATAAAAGCCTCGTCTGTTCTTTGGTCTCTCAATGATTCGATTACCGCGGCGTGCCTACTGAATCACACGCGCTTTCGTAATATGTAAATGTCACGTAAAAGGCTTTATTACACTCTGAAGATTTCTCGATTATCAGGTTGGTGTCCTGAATGTGATCCATTGTTGAATAGGCGTTCCTAAATGCAACCTTGGTAAACAAACGAATACAGCGTAAAGTGGGGTGATGGGTCTGCCATTAAGCTTTTTGAAATCACCCTTGTTGGATCAGAATTAGGTTGGTTTTTTTTTTCTAGACTAGTGGTACCTTTAATGTCGTGAGCCGTTCGGAGAATAATTTTGCCATCTTCCATGGTGCACTATATCTCTGCATCCTTTCGGAGATCCACGGTTATTCCGCCGTCTTTTGTAGCTTTACCCTCTTCACACATTTGCTCCCCTTTTCAACCTCGTCTTTAGTTACTATAACAGCCTTGTGAACCAAGCGAGTTATTCCGGTACCATTTTACCATTAAGAGGCACGAAGCAACCGTTGCCACCAGCATATGCACGTATGGTTCCATCACACATCAATTAAAAATGGGGCGCCAAGTCTACACGACCACACAATACTTATTTGATCATTATAGGCCACTAATCCCTGCTCTATAAAACATAAAATGAAAAACGCGGCTATGGCTTGCCACGAGGCACTAAAATGACCCATCACCACGGCCAAGTTAAGGAATTTGGCAATGAGACCGAGCGTATAATTTGCCGCCTTAAGGAAGTGATAACAACGTGACATCGCGCCATGTGACAGCGTGATGACGTGTTCAAATCCCATGTTACGCTAGGTCGTACGCTGGACTCCATCTGTCACCCAGTTCGTCCCGCTAGCCCCGGTGACTGGCTATTGAGGTGTGTTGTGTCGGAGCAGACCAATCAAGCTCAAAGTCAACGTCGTTAAAACGTCTCACATGTCATGCATTGCCTCCAGTCCGAATTCTGTACGCTTTGATCACGCTGGTGTCAAATATACGCCTCACTTAATCCCTGTCCGTTAAACGCACGCACACGCACACGAAAAACAAGTGTAAAGTTGCCTGACCAAATAAAAACTGTCCCTCCGATGTACTGTGTCGCAAGGGTACCCTACCATACAAGTGTGGCATTGAGCGTGGGCCCCCCACGCGAAAAATGTCTCATATGGTCAATTCCTTTTTTCGAAATAATTGGTAGATACAGAGATTGTGTATACAAGTAACCGGTGTGCACGCATACGCGCATGCCGGTCATGAACGCGCAGCACTACACCCCACCTCCATTCGTTCTGCATCTGAACCACACTCAATGTTGCTCCGAGGTCAATATATGGGTGGAATGGATTCCGAGAAAATCGTACGAGCGACGAACGTACGACTGTAGAACGAAAGGCTCCAGTGGCAATCACGCACGCACGCACGCACGCACGCACGCACGCACGCACGCACGCACGCACGGAGAGTTTGAAAGGTTCCAATATACAGCTAAATGCATTCAAAGTCTGAAAAGTAGACAAGGCGCGAGGCCTAAACGATGGCTACTAACCCAAAGCAATTACTGTCGCGTGCGCTTTGAGGCGAGATTTCAAACTGCTAAGGCTGGTGCATAATGAGGTGGACCTCAAACGCCCCGTCTTCGAGATAACCCTAGTTAACCGAAGCGCTGTACGCAAGGCTTAATCAATATGCAAGAGGACCGGCTACGCAGCCCCCTGATGACCCTCAAGCCTAAATGTTTCTGCCAGGTCTGTTTGCGCGGTGGCTTAGGGCTGAGAGCAATGTGAAATGGCTGAGTGCGCGGTTTCCCGCCCTACCTTATGGCGCGAGGTTTTAGCTGACGCAAGCTCGTTTCTTGCTTCCTCAAAACGAATAACCAGCTTATGGCGCCGGTTAAAAGAAACCGCCCATCAACTGGACGCAATAACTGCGCCCGCGAAGGCAAAGCTGACGCTGCTTGTTATTTTTCTCTTCTATTTACCGGCGTCCTGGGGCCTGTCGCCGCTGGATATTATGCGACGCCGCCCATCGGCCGGCGCAGCTAGCTAGCATGGCAAGAACAGGCTTTGTTCAACAAATCACGCCGGGTCCAGCAGCGCTCGTCCTGGTGGCGCTGACGCGGCCTTTTGCGCCTCCACACGGGGGAAGTGTATAAGCAAAGCGCGTATTTACTCGCAAAATTCTTCGCAGAGCCGCGTCGTTTCGCCATTCAACACACATATTAGTTTTTCTCGCATGAAAGGCTCAGAGGAGCCAAAGACGACGGGGGTTCCTCTCCCACGCCATCTTTCATCGGCGGGAATCCAATGACAAACATTCTATAACGGCGACGAGCTTCGCTGCGCCGTTCCCATCTCGCGGGCGTATACTCGCAAGGCGCGGCTCTCCCGCCTTCCGTGTTTATATTTTAGGTTTACCGTTTGGGACGTTTAGTATGCCTCGGGAAGCGATTGGCTGCATGATTCGCTCCGCGAGGCTGTTTCTTTTGGCTTGAATCAATCGAAGGTCCCTAGTCGAGCAATCGGTCTTTCGGCGGTGTCCCAACGCCCGGGAATATTTTGGGCGCCATTGATTCGCTCCTTTCCGCGCACCTTAAGCTCGCATTTCATCTCTTTTTCCACTTTGCTGGGCTCGGTGGACAGGAGCCACGATCGTAATTCATGTAGGCTCTGGAAATCCAATCACACGTGATATATGCTTGCCCATGCCATCGTATAAATGGATGTTGTGTGGCGCCCTGTATTCGGTAACGCGGTCCCGTCTTTTCGCCACAAGCCATTCGTTTCATTTCTTCTTTTTATAGACGAATCAGTAACCGGTAGCACGAAGCTTTTTTGTCGCGTTTCACGCACTCGTTGACTACTTCGCCAAAAAAGTTGGACGGCGTGGCTTCTTATTCTTTCAATGTGCCGATTCACCATGGTGGCGTGTGTCGATGAGGCGCGCTCCGAGACAACAGCGTACACGAAATCTTGGTGCATGTTTGAAGGCCACGAGGGGTAACCTCTACTTCTTAACCAAGGCGGCCATCATCGAGTTTTAAGTGCGAATGCACTTCTTAGTCGAGCCTACTTCGTCCGCCGCGGTCCGTCCGCCCGTAGCCTAGCAACGGAGCTAGCTAGCGTGCCTAGCAACGGCGCCGGATTTCCGACGCGTGAGGGCGCTCGCGTAGCGCCTCCTCTCCCCCCTCGCCTACTCTCCAGCTCGCAACACCCTCTCTCGGCGCGCCAGCCAGGCCACTACACTATATAAAAAAATAACAGCATCCGGCGCCCGGACGTTGCGGCCGCAGCGCGACGCTCTACCGACTAAGCCACGGAAGCCACGCTGATTTCAGGGTTAAGAACGCTCCTTATATCTTTAACGCATTCAAACTACGTCGTCAGCGGCGTTGCGTTGGCGACTCAGCGGCGTTATAGCGGCTTGATAACTGCGTGGTGTACACGTCATACTACAAACCCGATGGAAGAGATGGAAGAGAAGGCGGCGAGGCGGTGGGCTGCGGGTGCCGAGCGCAAGCGCCACAAGCGGGCCGACTACCGTGCATTCGCACTTTCACATTCTCCCCCTCGGGGAAATGCGGGGGACTTTTTTTATGGGTTTGTCGCAAAATGCCGGGTGTGTTTTGCAGCGGTTGCTATTGTTGGCTTGCCAACATTTCAGAGGCTTGCAACGGTTCCCCGAGGGTCGCAGCGGTCGACATGTACACGCTCGAAGGAGTTCGCGATGAAACACTGTATGGCAACGCAACGGCGTGTAAAAGCATTCCAAGCTGGATGACACGGGGAGGCACCGCCGATTGGAGAGCGCGTTGCGGACACGTCGCCGACAGCGATGGCAAGCGCGGGGCCGGAGGGAGGCGCGCGGGAAGCCAGAAGAAGCAAACGCGCAGAAGCGGGAGTGCTGGCCGGCGCGGCAGGTGCGAAAAAGGAAGAAAAGGGAGGTGCAACGTGCGGTTGCTTCCGGCGGGCCTCGCTGCACACGCGGCCACAAGCTGCGACGGGTGCGGGCAGCCATCGATTTCTCTAAATTTAACTCCACGGCCCGCTTGGCACATCAAGTTCCCATGCACCTCTCCAGCCGTCATTACGCGCAGGCGCGTTCACCAGGGCCGCGTGAGAACGACGCGCAGCTGCTCCTCCACAGTCTGCGGCCCAGCCGCACTGGAGGCCCGGCCACTGGAGTGTTGCCGCGGCCCAGAATCCCTTTCACGGCCTTCGAGCGGGGACACGGACACCACCTCCCCGCACCACGCGCGCAGTACGCAGCGAAGGCGTCCATGCAGGAGCAATCGCGCCACGCTCCTCGTGAGCCGAGCGTTCCACGCGGCCTACTCTCTGCGGGGTCGGCCGCAAAATGTTGAATGCCTAAAAGCGGTGACGAGGGGACTAGGTGACAAAGCCCACCTTTGCGCTGCTGAGCACGAGGTCGCGGGTTCGATTCCCGGCCGCGGCGGCCGCTTTTCTGATGGAGGCGAAAAGCAAAAACGCCCGTGTGTACGAGATTTCGGCGCACGTTAAAGATCCCCAGGTGGTCAAAATTAATCCGGAGCCCTCCACTACGGCGCGCCTCATCGCCTGCGTTGCGTCGGCGCGTTAAACCCTACAATCAATCAATCAAAAAGCCCACCTCCTGTCCGCACGCTTGGTGTGTCCCACTTTCGCCGCATATATATGATATATATATATATATATATATATATATATATATATATATATATATATATATATATATATATATATATATATATATATATCAGGGTGTCGAACCGAAAAAAATACCGGTTCGGTTACGGTTCGGGTTCGGGTGAAATAATTTCGTTCCGGTTCAGTTCCGGTTGGACAAAATCACGTACCGAACCGGTTCACGAACCGGTTCGGGAGCTTGAACCGGTTCGCGAACCGGTTCGACGAGTTGAATTATCACTGAAATTAGAAAAAAAACATTTACTAGTTTAAAACGACCGTCAAGTCAAAACACAAACAAAAATTCAAAATTCTGCTGTTCCCCAAGGGCAGTGGGGCAATTGCAAAGCAAACTTTAAACAATCACGAGATATTAGAAAAACAAATGAAGTGGCGACGATTTACCACCTTCTTTCTCGCTCACATATGTTGTCCCAGCGACTATTCATAAAGCCACCGCCAAGACATATGACGGTGGGATATATTTTCTGTCCTTTCCTTTTTTGTTGAAATCGCAATCGTCGCTATGCAATCACCCATCACGCTAACCTTGAAGCTTGAAATTTAGTCTTGCGTACTGGCGCGTTCAAATACCAGCGCTTAATACCAATAGCGCACATTTTTTTTTATATTTGTAACAAAACAGAAAAATCCTACAACAGGCACATAAATACTACCAATGAATTAGAATATTTGGTCACCCTGAATAATTTGTTAGCTGTCACCTTATCGAATGTGTTAGCCACACTTTTGTTAAAAGTAAGCTTTAGTTAATGCTCAGTCACTGCATTATTGCTCTGACCACTGCAATTCCTTTTGCGATACCGAAAGTGTGCATTACAATCAGTATGTCATCGTACCGCCTGAACCCCTACCATCGTTCCGTGTGCTACATTGCGGAATCTTACAACAGATAATGCGGTTACAAAATGAAAGGGAAATTTGTCACGCGGAGCATGAGATGGGACTTTTTGGGTAGACGCTCTTTAATTCGTCCACAGCAGTACTCCCCTCCGGAACGAGTCGCAGTAGAAGCAATGTAGCGAGTTGGGCAAACGGCTTAGCAAACGGCTTAGCCACTGAGCAGCTCCTGCGGTCACACTTGTCAAGTATTAATAATTTGCAGGTGTCGGACCTTTTAAACAAATTATGAAATGCAAAAAGTTTGCACACATCGGGTGTGAGCTTTCGCTGTTGCGCAGTGGAGCACTCCTGCAGCCTGATTGCTCCAATGAAGTCGCAACTAGGGAAGGGCAAAGTCGTTTTATATCCCCTGCAAGCTGCCGAGAATGACATTTCGTTTGGTCAGCTTGCACTACGCTCGCGCCTCCAGCAGCAACAGACCATTGCTACAATGGTGCTAATTCATTTCCCCTGTTGTTACATAGAGCGTGATAGTGTTCAATTGTCGGGAGGGGAAAGTACCCGAGCAAGTACGAAGTTGATGGTACGTGAAAGAAAAAAAGGCCTGAATTGCATTTACTGTGCAATATCAACAACAGAGGGTCGAACCATTTCGGCATGAACCGGTAACCGTTATTTTTTTTTCGGTTCAGTTCCGGTTCGGGTTCAGCGCGCTCAAAAAATAACGGTTCGGGTTCGGGTTCGGGTTCAGTTCCGGCAAAAATATCGGTTCAGTTCCGGTTTACGGTTCGGTTCGGTTCCGGTTCGACACCCTGATATATATATATATATATATATATATATATATATATATATATATATATATATATATATATATATATATATATATATATATATATATATATATATATATATATATATATAATGTATGTGTGTATTTGAGTGTGTTGCAAGGAACCTTTCATGTAAGTGCGCTGACACCTCGATGAACGGGCGCCTTTGCTTTAGGGGAGGTAGAGGGGAGAGAGCCTCCTGCCGCCCACGTTTAGCTGCCAATTTCTTTGCGCAAACCGTAAAATTTGCGCGGCAACGGCGCTGCCGTTTCCGGGCGAGCACCCGTTGACGTTCAAGCAGACACAAGAGACTACAGCTCCGCTGCTTCAACAGATTTTAATTTTTTTCACCTTCATTTGAAGTCCAGTAACTCCGGCCGGACCCTCGTACGCAGTACATGGCTCCACGCTTTAGCTGCTACTAGAGCTATAACGTCGGGTAATATTCGTTTGTGGTTAGCTGCTCCAGGACGTAACGGCAGTCGCAAGAGTGGGTGGTGCGTGAGACTCAGTTTGATTCCTGTTTGTGGATTCCAGGAACGCACCAAGCAGTGCAAGACCTTCTTTATAACTCGCCTATTTTTCTGCCCCAAGCTTTGAACTGCCGCGAAGGAATAAAATCAGATCACAAATGCGCTCTTCCAGCTTTGCCTAAAAGTAACTGAGCAGGGACGCTGGAGGAAGCACGATAATAGAGAAGCGGCGAAGAAGAGGTCGTTTATAGCACTCGCACCTGAGGACTCCTAGTCACGATACGTCCGCGGGGTATGACAAAATAAAAACGGGCCACAACCTGGCCGTCGGAAGGCGCACACACATTCCCGCCTCAACAGTTGCCATTTGGGACTCGGCACTAAGCTTAGGAGGGGAGCGCGGCAAGAAGGGCCCGCACAGAGAAGGGCCCATTTCCGCCGGCGCGCAGCAACCATGAGGGGCCACCGCAGAGGAACAAACAGCAACCTGGCTCGTTAGATCGAACCGCCCCAGCTGGGCCACGAAGGCTGGCTTTCTGCCGCCATCGGCGGCGTCGCCCCCGACTCGCGCAGTCATTTGGCGCAGCTAACGAGCCGCATTGCCATCCAGGCTCCCGACGCCGAGGTAGAAAAGAACCGTTCGAATTCCTCGCCTGCCTCTTAGGACCGGCCCGGCTCGGCCGAAGCCACAGTACGGAAGGGTACTGTTCATAATCGTTGGCTCGCAAAAGTGTAAATGTTACTGTCCTCCTGTATTCACTATGTAGCTGCCGCGCTGATTACGCGCGCTAGGTTTAAGGATGATTAGACTGAGTTCCAAGCACTTCTTGGGCTCCCTAAACGCAAAAATTTTGGTCCTTCCGTCCGCCTGTCTGTCTGTCCCTCGATTCAGCCTCCCAGCCAAAAAAAACGGTGAAAGAGTGCTTGAACACGAAGGTAAGCAAGACCGTTCCATGCGGCTATTGCTGCCATGACTGATACATGTCCACATTATTCGGCGTAAAGAAAACCTCAGGAATATTTGAAGCATAACTGAAAGTGCTAGTCGGATTTCAATTAAGAGTAGACGTTGTATGAGTCTGTAAGGTAGGAAATGAAACAACAACGCGTCAAAGACGGCGTTGAAGACAGGCGAGATAAATGCAAACACTAAAACAGAAGCGCCAAACACTAAAGAAACAAAAGGAGCAAACAAAAAGCGCGTGAGTGGTACAAACGGGAAAAATTTGATTAAAATTGAGAAAACCTCATTTGAATTCATCATAGGAGCAGCGAGACGGGAAGGGAAAAGCGTATGGTGTGGAAGAGAAGAGAGGAGAGTTCGCTACGTGGCAGTGGCGGCAGCAGGCAGCCTATCTTCTCTCGGCGACATTTGCAGCGAAGCAAGCCCGTACGCGGCCAATATTAGAGCGCAGCTCTTAAGCGGCCGCTCCTGTGGTTTCGCGTCGTCCCTCGCCGTCGTTCGTCGATGTAACCGAGAGAACTGGGAGGACACCGAAGAGAGAGCGAGAGGAAAGCGGAGGAGAGAATGGTGAAAGTGTGAGGAGGAAGCGTTATGCCGCGGGTGCTGGGCGTGAGCGTGCACCAGGTAAAAGATAACGCCAGAGTAGCACGGGCCGTCGTGCGTTCGCTGATGACGCAATCACTTCCTGAGACGAAGGAAGTGCCGCCCAAGCAGAGGCTCAGCGCCGCCGACGCCGGATTCCAACCGTGCACTTTGCCGAAGCAGCAGCTATGCGCCCTTAGCGAGGATATTTTTGCAGTTCCCGCTGCGCTCAAATTTCGCCTCACGGAGTATCGGAATTGTCAGCCATTTTTTTTTTTTTTTTTTGCCTGGATTGGGACAGGTGCACTTGAACCTCTGCCATTTCGAAACTAGCGAATTTCATTGAAGTGAATAATTTATTCGTTACCACGGATAGAACTATACGTAGTTTCTTAGTAATTAATCGACATTTTTGTCGACTCAGTCTGACAAGCACACCGGACAATGGGCAAACGTTCCTTTAAGTTTAAGAGTGACAGCGGAAGCGCCTCCGAATGAAAGCACTTGTCCAGCTCCAGTACGCGTAGGGCAAGGCGGCAGATGCGTCGGCTGGTCTGTCCGGCGGGCCCAGCGAATTTGGGCGGAGCCGTGCCCTGATCGATGACAGGACGCCTCGCTCCGTGAGCGAGAGCGCGGCCAACCTGTGTTTCCGGCACGACAATAGCAAAACCACTGCGGCATGACGATGGCGTCAGGTCGAACAAGAAGGCTGCCAACAGCACTCTACACATTTACCATTTCCCCTGTAGCGCCGTTCGAAGGAAAACGCAGAAAAAATTCGTGCGGTAAAGAACGAAGTCATTCGGATGTTGCGCACAACTCGGCGAGGAGAGAAGACGGTGCGCAGTCCACCCGAAGAGGGCGTAGTGATTGATTTATTGTGGGGGTTTAACGTGCCGAAGCTACACCTGGGCGATGAGGCACGCCGGAGGGCTCCGGATTAATTGTGACCCCCTGGGCATCTTTAACGTGCGCCGGAATCTCGGCACACGGGCGTTTTTGCTTTTCCCTCCATCAGAAAAGCGGCCGCCGCGGCCGGGAATCGAACCCGCGACCTCGTGCTCAGCAGCGCAACGCCTTAGCCACTGAGCCACCACGGCGGGTGCAGGGCGTAACGGTGTGCAATCGTTGTCCTCCCGAGAGTATTGCTATTCAACCCGCTCAGCTGCTGCTTCTGCAACTGGTAGTAATAAAAGGAAGTGCTGGCCGAAACAAATACTTGAGGCTTCGAATCAGATACTTTCTTCGGCACACCCCCGCCCCACACACACAAACTTTTTTCATCGGAGGTGCCCGCAGAAACATTGTGACAACGCTGAATTACCGAAAGGCAGTGCCGTGGCAACGGGCACGCGCTAGAAATGACCAGTAGAAGAGTGTAATATACCCCGTATAGTATGTGGACTCGACGAGGAAGGGTTGAGCTCAGTTAACAGGTTTTTTCAACCCAACCCACTCATGTATACGCCTGGAGCTTCGCAATCGCTGCGCCGCCTGCCGCCGCTTCTACGCGGCGTTGACGGGATGTGCGCTGCGTGACTGATAGGGGCTCGTGCAGTGTTTTGGTTCTGTTTCGCTTCTTTTCGCATTTCCTCGCCCTAAAAAACGTTGTTATGATGACGTCTATAAGCAAACAGTACGTTTACGCCACTTAAAAAGCAGCTGCGTCCTCGTAGAGCACGCGGTCGCCTGCAAGAGCCACCCGCGGGGACGCGGTTCTGCGCGCATCGTCGCCGCTCTTCCGGGCGTCGGCGACGGTAGCAGCATATCACCCCTGTTACCTCCAAATAAGTCAGGCACAAATGAATTGGGAGAGGTTGTCTTCATTTTGCAGCGTGGACAACGAAGGCGGCTTCGTTTCGAATATATAAGTCGCAGAAAAATATGTTTCGGGGATGTGATTAACCAATATCGGACAATAACTCATGCCCTTTATAAGGATATAAACCATGTGAAAATGATATATATTATAAGCCTGTAAGTCGTTAAATATGTGCCCACACACGCCTTATAGCAAGAACCAAGACAATCTAATATGAAACCACGGAAAAATACATGTTGTGCAAGTGCGGAAGAAACATAATAGCTCTAACGGAAATGAAAAAAAAAAAAAAACACAGTGCAGCTTCTGACATGCTAAAGACGTTCGTCGAAACTTAAGCCAGGTAGGGCTCACCAGACCAACTATACGCGAAATGCACTGCTATTTCGCGAGACATAGGTGAGGGTTAGAGGAGGGGGACGCTGTGCACAAATGCAGAGCGGAATCAAGCAATGAACGTTTTAGTAATCACACACACAAATCTCGCGTTCACTGTCGTTTTGTTTTTCGACTGCAATGAACAGCTGATCGTTCGGCGGACGCATTTTTTGGAAGAATACAGGGTAGGCAGTTCACAAGCGATGAAAGGTGTCGTTGGAAGAGTGTGGTATGCGATAAGGCCCTCTGATTTCAGTTTCTCCGATATTCTGCAGGCTTTCTGTGCCATGTGACGATATTTCAAAGAAGCGTTTAGTCGCGGACGCCGATTATATTCTAAGCCCGTCTGCGCGCTGCTCGCAGAAGGTATACGTAACAGATGAATGTTTGCGGGCGCTCACCTCACGACAAGACGACTCTTTGTCGTGTGCTGATCCCCGAGTATAATTCTGCATTATCCGTCGTACTTACGTTCAATATTCCCGAAATTAACACACACTAGCTTGTAAATGGTGGTGATCAATATATGAGGTATGATATTGGCAAACGTAACTGGCGTGCCATCAGGTATCAGTGTTCCGTTAAATATGTAAGCGCACAAAACTGATTTACGTCGTAGTGTATACCCGTAGCATGAACATCTGAAGGACACCGATGGTTACGGAGACGCTGCTAGTAAATTCAGGGTAGTGTAACTACAATCAGGTCCATGCATACGCCGGTTCCGCGACGCTGGCCTGTGACACACACCTGGCGCTTATTAGGACCGAATATACCACACTAAGATCGCGTCAGAAATATTTACACTCTCGTAAACACACCCCATTTGCGAACAGAGTGACTGATTCACATACACATGGATTTCCAACGCCCGCAAACAATAAATCTCAGTCGCGAACATGCCGCAAAAGCAGCGGCGACAGTGGGGAGCGGGACGGAGACTCCCGCGCCTGCTTTCGAAACGGGCCGCTAGGGGGATTTCAGTGGCGCCCCTACAGGCCGCGCTCGAGGCGTATAAACGGACAGGTTGAGTTGAAAAGCCGACGGGCTGAGTCCGTTCGACCCGTAGGCTGAATCGCTCGTCGGACTGCGTAGGCAGGCCATGAGCGAGCTACGCTGACAACCGCCGACCTGAGGCGTCACAGAAAGGAGGCTTCAGGACACACGTTCAACTACTGCGTGTTTGGGCCCGCGTTTCGAATGTAAATCTGAAAAACAATCCGTTGAAATCGCAACAGACACCCTCTGAATCATTCATTTCGTCTTCAAAAACATCACGCAAAAAAAGACGAAACTCCTCCTACAATGGCGCACATCTTTTTTGCGCCCTCTTTTACAACGATGCCTAGATTGAGATTGTTATTTCAAATGGAAATCCTGTTCACAGCCGTGGAAAATATTACCATGGTTTCTTTGTTTATGGGAGGCCATGTCTGAGACTTCGCCACTGCGAAGCTTTGCGCAAGCCAGCATGAACCACCTCTACTCAAAGCGACTGTTCATAAAATGAATCGATTTTCACCTAGGCGTTGTAATCTTCAGCTTTTCAACAAATTCAAATTCAAATCGGGGGTTTTACGCTCCGAAGCGAGCCCCTGCTTGAAGGAGGGGCACAGTGGGGGGGCAACGGATTAAGTTAGTCCACCCGGGAATATTCAGCCTGGCCCAAACCTTGGCCCACGGGTTGTTTTCGTGTTTCTCCTCCTTTCAGAAAACGGCCGCCGCGAGCGGATCGAAGCCACGCTATCTCAGCAGACAAACGCCGTAGCTGCCGTAGCCACCGAACCGCCGCGGCGGGGCACATCTTTTCAAGAAATTGAGCCCCGATTGATTGGGAGGTTGTGTCCGGTCTGAAAAACAGGCGGGTCTGAAAAGCAGACGGAGCTACACAAAAAGGCAGCGATGCAGCAGGCACCGTCGCGTCGTCCCAGGATAGTTCTAGTTGTCTAATGCAGCAGCTCGCCGTTATTAATGCCCGAGCATTCTTTGTCGAATACCAAAGAAAACAGTGTAACGACTTGTATCTGCAAATATAAGCATAACTGGCGAAGTTAACATATCAAATCGTTATAATAGCGTACATACAGATAATTTGTCGAAGGGAATAAAAACTAGGAATGAGCTAAAAATGACCCAACAAAACCACCATGGTCTGAACACAAGAATAAACAACCCTAGAAACAAACAAAAACACGAAAAAGCAGTAGAAGTGCGCAATTGGCGAGGCTAAGGCGGTTAATCGTTATAACAGAGTAAATAAAGATAATTGCTAAAAAACGACGAAAACAAAAATATAGCCGAGCAAAACGACAAGTGGACCCAATATAGCCAAACATAGGCCAACGCAAACTAAAAGTTACCAAAGAGCGGCCCAATTTGGGTGCTGACAGCCACATATGACTGCAAAAAAGAGAGACTCGAAATAAATAAAAGCAGCCCGAGAGTGCTTACGCGTCAGTAGACAGTGCTCGGAATTTCTGTACAAGTATCTTCTCTCCGCGTCAAACGATCGAAGAGACTGGAAGAGTGTTTGCCCCTCGAATCCGGGCTGAGATGTCCACCGTAGAAGAGAGTGTCTTGGACGACAGACACCCAGCGAAGCAGAAAACTATTCCCAGCTCGTGTGAAATGGGAAGCGATAGCACAAGTTGTCGTCCATACGCAGCAGTCAAAGCCGCTTACGAAGAGCCGATGTCGTAATAACGGCAAAAGTGAATCGGAAATCGGTCGGTGCTCTTGGCAGCCCGCAAGTGACATTCCCTCGTAGGCACGTTGTGTGAGTGAAACAGCTATACTGTACCCCCACTCACTGGAAATGTGTAAAACGCGCTCGAGTTGGATGGTTGGAAATAAATCGAACAGCGGCTGATCGATTTATTTGCAACGCAGCCACGACTTGGGCATGGTTGCATGAACACCATACACTGCTCCCGGCCGTCACCTTCTGACTGCGGCGAAGCTCTGTTGCAGGCGTCATTTCGAATGCGACCCCTCAGAAGGGCGGTATTTAAAAATCGCACCTTAAATTCCGGCGTAACGTAGCCACGTAAATCATGACAGCCCTTTAATTTTGGTGCTGATGGACAATGCGCGGGCAGTTTTTTGTGTGAGTGGCAAAATTAGAAAATTCCCAGGTGGTGATTTTTCCCCCTCACATATACGTGAAATCGTCTTTTTAAGGATCTCATTTGCAGAAGCTCATAAGCTAGATCTGAGCTGACGCACTGCGCAATGCAGAACGTCATTCTTTGAATGCGGGATGTCACAGCGCAGACAGAACTTTCGCGTCAAATATTATACCCAGCATTGTCATTCGCCGAACTCGTTTTGTTGGCGGTATAGAATGATATCCCGACTGCATTGTGGGGAAGTTGAACCCCAGGATTGCGTCATAGTGTACCTTAGAGAGTAGGGGACACCTTCCTTAATTTTCTTGCCTCGTAACGCTGCCTCGTCAGCATCACGCTGGAAAAGCATGCGTGCCAACGCGTGGGCTGTCCCCCCTTGGGGCCCGTGCGCAGGCTGTGTGTTCCTTGTTTGCCTTGTGCTCCTGCGTGAGAGGAGGAAACGGAGGTGCGTAATGTGGAGCTACAGTGCGTGAACGTGACGGTTCCTCGGTGGAGGCAGTTCTCAGGGCCGTGATTGGAAATAACGGGCCCGGTCTGAATGCTGGTGGCCCGGAACAACTGACCTCCGCACCAGTGTTTGATTGAAAGGAATGATCCTGTTCTCACATTTTTTGGCGTTTAACGCGCCGAAACTAAGCCTGGGCTATGAGGCGCGCCGTATTAGAGGGCTCCGGATTATTTACGACCACGTGGTAATCTTTCACATGCGCCGAAATCGCGACGTACGGGCGATTTCACTTTTCGCCTCCATCTGAAAGGCAGCCACCGCCACCGGGATAGAACCCGCGTCTTGGACTCAGCAGCTCACCTTTTCTGCCCATTGGTAATGATAACCACCAGCGTTGCGTAAAAAAATGCGCACAAATCCACCCTCTCATGGTGGTTCGAAAGCGAAGCTGTAAACGACACCCACAAAGATTATCCATGCGACGTCACTTCAATTAACACAGGTGGCTCTACGAAGCGTGAAACCAGAGACAAGTGAAATGCACTTGACACCCTTTATTACTTCAGACACTCTTAGCTGAGGTCAAATCAATGCATGATCCATGAATGGTGGTTGGTTGAGTTGTACTGGTAAAACACGTGAGTGGAAACTCTTTTTTTATAAAATGAAGGAAGCTCAAACCCGGCGTTAGACGATCTTACTTCTCCTCCGTCTGTGCCGCCGCCAACGGAGGCGACAAGATCGGCAGCGGAGACGGAGGAGAAGTGAGATGCCATGCGTTGATGTGAGCTTCCTTTAATGCGCAAGGCGCTCACATGGCCGCTACACGCGCCGTGGGCGGAGCGCACAGCGGCGCGAGAGGTCTCGTGACGCTATCACGTGGTATTCAGCGAGAACGCAGAGGGTAAACCCGCAGATGGGCTCGGTGAGTGCACCGCCTGTCTCCCTCGTTTCCGCGTGGGCTCGTAGCTTAATCGGTAAGACAACGGGCTCTCGCTCCGTTTCTCTATTCGTTCCAGGTTCGATTCCTGGCGTTACCAGTAACTTCTTTTATTTGTTCACAGGAGTTTTCTGTTGATACAAACGGTCGCGACAGAACCCTTGGGGGGTAGAGGTAAAAAGCTTCGCTTTAAAAGTGCACAAAATGTGGAGGGCTTCTTGGAGTGGAAGAACTATATGCAAATAAGCGCGTATGACTTTCACCAGTCTAGGTGATGTTTTCACAGAGTCGGCAGGTGCCGAGCGAAAATAATCACGAAGCGATAATGAAGAAAGTGCATCAAAGCGTGATTACAGTAACAAACATTGCTGCTGCATCCGGAAGCCCAATGTGCCAAGTTCCGGGCACAGTTCGAGGTCATAGACAGAGTCTGGCTCTCAACTTTTGGCGTTGCTTTTAACCTAGCATTGATTTTTCGGACCCGAAACGAGCTTAAACCATGGATTTATTCAACGGGCATCCAGTTCAAGCTGCGAAAAAGGGCCGATTCATGATAATATGAAAATGAAGATGGCTCGTTGCTCGACTTCCCCTGGCAAACGACAGTCTACTCCGATATTTTCCGTTTCTTCACATGCATATCTACAACTGAAAAGCATGCATCGCAAATCATAGTTTCAGCAGATCTTGCATTAGTCGGCGTTCTCTCATCTCCCTCAAAATGTCCGAACATATTTGTTTTATTCGAAAAACCACGCTTCTAAGGAGGGCAGAACAACCAAGACCGAGAAGGAACATTAAAAGCTTGCACTTCTGGCCGCTCATAGCCCACAAAATGAAACAGTCAAGGATGTGTTCATAAATAAGCCCGAGACCTAATCCCTCTCCCAGCATTGCCTCACAGTTCTCACGCGATCAGACAATGACGATCCTGTAAATACAATGTGGAGAGAATCTACAAACGATTAAACTCTCAACGAGTGTCGTCAACTCTAGATCAGCACGAACGTGCACCAAAAGAAACGCGTTCTTACGGGGTCGAACACATCTTTCCAGCACACGAAAGAAAGGATTCCATATCAACCAGGTCTATTATCTTCGATTACCCCCCTCCCCCACCTTCTCCTACCGAAGGGTTATCATGAGCGTGACTTTCTCAGGTAGGCGCTCAATAGATTTTAGAAACCTCCAAAGCATGAGAAAGGCGAGATGATGCGCCGTGCGAGCTTCATGAAGCACACGGGGAAAACATCCATTTCCGCGTCTCAAATATTTTCGCCGACTACATTTCACCAATTCATCTTTAATGGTTGCCAGCGTAGCCCGCTGCGACATCTCGGCCTTCAAAGAAAACATGGCGACAACAAAAACCGCTTCTACAGCTGCGCCTCGCACGCGTCGTGTCAGCTACAGCAGGAATACACTAATAGGACTGTCGACACGATGACAAGAAAAAGCCACTTTCTCCAATGCTTTTTATTTAGGTGAGCTGCCCGAACAAGCACCGTTTATGGTAGTGAAAGACGGCTGTAGCTCTCACTCAGTCATACATTTGGAACGTCGAGTTTGGACGCCATGCTGAATCCACAGTCATGCCAAGTTTCAGCAAGCTCGAGCGAAAGATGTCTCTAATGTTAGTTTGAAACGACATTAGTTTCTGGCCGAACTGAGCGGTGAACGCGGATGTACACACGCTCCCACATTGCAACGCTGCATGGCGGCCTGCGGTGCTGTCATATGAAACAAGACAAGGAAAAATAAAGGGAGCTCACACTATAACGCGTAGGACTTGAAGGTAGCGAGGCTGTACGCAACCATCACGGTCATCACGATGGTTTCAGTTCACGATTGCAGCCGATTTGCTGCTTCTTCGCTGCCGCAATGACTTTTACTCCATCATTGTTGCTGTAATTGTGAGCTTCAATCATTTTTTTTTTGTAAGCGGTAATTATTGGACATCACCATGGAGGGGCGTGCGCTATGACGTGTCTTTCTCGTTCCGAGCAAGTGTTGCCACGATTACGGCGAATGCTGGAGGTACTTTTTGACCCATATCGGCCAATCTCCCAAGGGGGTATATGCCTGCCTTGCAAACGTGCGCCGACGACGCTGGGCGGTCGCCGCGAGGCACGCACACACGAGCGCTCGCCATTTTCTTGGTATTTTTAACTGCTGGGTGGTCCACGCAATCTTGGCCAATCTCTTTAAGTGGATATGATTGGCTTGACAAACGTGCGCAGGGGACGCTGGGCGGTCGTCGCGACGCACGAACACACGCGCGAGGCATTTTCTTGGTTTCGTTAACTGCCGGGCGGTCGCGGCGAGGACCGCGCTCACGAGCGCGCGCTCGGCAATTTCTTGGTATTTTTACCTGCGGACACCAAAAATCAAGTGCTTCGCTCTTGAAACAAATACCCACAGCGAAGTGTCTTTACGAGACCCAAATAAAGGACGGTCGTAACCCCTCGGCAGGACCACTTTCTACCTAAGCTTTTATTCGAATCCGGCACAACGTTTTTGGCATAACAGTGCACAACCGTTCATGCGTTGTAGAAAGGCATAAATAAAGTTCACGTATCATTCGCGTATCAAAAAGATACTTATTAGCAATAAAAACTTAAAGAAGACCGAATTGGAAATGGCCAGCATCAAGGGGTCCAGTTGGCCATTTCGAACGGAGTCAGAACAACGCTCGACAAGGGCAGCTTGCATCGGAAATATTTCCCCAGGGATCTGGCGTCAGCCATTTCCTCGGCATAGGACCGTGACCTTGGTTTTTTTTCCATTGTCTCAAGTCATCACTGCGGCCTTGCATAGCCGCCTTACTTTGCAGGGCTTCTCATCGCATTCTAGCAGCACAGCCAGTGTATGCTTGCTAACGACGCGGCCGCTGCAATGGCAGTTTGGGCTGGCTCGTCTCGATAAGAGCAGCCCCGAGACGAGGGAGCGACAACAAATGCGCCACTTACGGGCTGGCTCACACAAAGCCCCTTGGCCGGCTGCCTCGAAACAACGTCGACTCGATTAGGAGACCGTACAACTAGCACCCGCCACCTTATCCCCCCCAAACGATCGGATAGACACGTCCCATTCCAGCCCAAGCATGATGAAATTTTCTCCCCCGTTAAATACGCGCACTCGCATCAGCGAAATGGCCGTCGCAAGGGCTAAGGCTTTCTGCTTATCTGGTCGGCGTTGCTTGAATCCATCCCAGACGTGGTGGAAAAAGGAAAAATCGGGCCGCATAGTCCCCGCTGCGGACACGAGTGCCACCACCCACGCCCTCGATACTGCTGCGGCCAGACGACAGCCGAAGCCCCAGTCCGCGCGCTCGAGGCCCGTTTTTCACCCCGATGCGTTTCCCTCATCACCATAAATTCTGCATCTCCGCATGAGGGCCTTTTATAGGCATGTCGCCTAGCCCTGCAAGCCACTCCCTTCTGTACTTTCTTCTTGTGCGTTACGCCCCTCTCCCCCTTCTCCGTCTCTCTCACTCTCTCTCTCTCTGCGCCTTGCTTCCTTTCCGGCGACGTTACGTTGACCGACGCGGCGGCCACACAACACCGCCTGCACCGATTCTTTAGTGAAGAGCGTCGTATTTACGTTCCGCCGTAAAATTCGCGCGAAAGGGAGCGGGCCCGCGTGCGACAGCGGAGGTTCATTCCAGAGAGGCCGACACCCTGTGCAGGTACCGAGACGCTGCGCGGGGGCGGGCAGAGGGAAGGGAAAAAATGGCGGGAAAGATTAGTGTGTCCATGAACGGAGTACTCTCAGCGTGGGAAATGGCCGGAGCAGGCAGAAATAGAGAGAACATGGATGGAGAAAAGTGGAGTTACTCCGACCTCCCGGTGATTCCGCGTTCCCTTTTTGTCTCGCTCACACGCATTCGTGCGCTCACGTGGTGTCAGAGAAAATTTCGCGCTCAGTTTTACGCACATTTTACGCTTATTTTAACTATTTTTTCGCGCCGCCAAAGCTTTTCTTCAGGTCCTTCTAAGTAATGGGGGCGGGGATGAAGGAAGCAACCGCCGGAACACGCAGAAGAACGAGTTTTGCTTTGTTCTTGGCTATCCTTGTGAAAGCAATGGTTGGATGCTTACGGACATAAAAAATACCAAGATACGAGTGCAAGGACCGAGAAAAAAAAAGTGAAATGAGAATGTCCAAGAACCGGACGTAAGGCAGCGCACGGCTTCCCTGCGAGCCTGGTTGCCATGAAAAGAGAAGCGACGCGTAGGTCCCGCTGTCTAACAGCGCAGCTTGGCAGAAATGATTAGAAGGAAAGTTTCTTGGGTAACCGGATCGTCTCGCCGACAGTACACCCCGACGCTCGAGGTCGCTTGCCAGCAGCAGACTTGACCGTCTAGGACTTGGTGAATAGGACAGCGAACAAGGTTTCGTTTTTTAGATCGATTTCGTTGAATGTCTGGAGGGCAGGTACGGCCACCCTTAGAAACATGTTCCTCCCATTCTTTCAGCCTATCAGCCGAATGCTTCTCGGAGCCAAGATCGTCCCATTGGGTAAACGGCCGGTCGCTCTTCGGCACTAATTAGATCGTGGCACCGTCGCCTAATGACTTAAAAGGTATCCCAACTCATTCCCCAGAAACCTTAAAAGCTGCTTCTCCGCCATATCGCGATACCTTTTCGAACGACGCCAAACGGGGCTATGTCAATAGTTCCCCCGTTTTTTTGTACTATGGTGCTTCGAAAAGGGAATTTGTTGTCAATCTATGTTTGTAACAGATGCTATTTGATTCAGTTGATTACTTTGTATGTTAAGCTACCCCGAGGTATGTCTTGAAATACTCATCGAGAACAGAACCCTCGCATACATGCATCGGGCTAAATACTGTGTCGAGCTTAAAGGAGCCATGAAGACAAAATACAAGTTAGGTTCATTAGAAAGGCCGCTTTGTCGTGATAAAAATGACACCGATTTCATCGCAAACTTCAAAAAAATAACGGAGATATTAAAGAAAACGTGTGGAGCTGCGGCGACTCGCTAGCCAGTTTTCGGCAACTTTTCTATGACGTCACAGAATATTGTTTGGGCGATTGACGACAGTAGAACTAATCAATCGCCAGGACACATGACTGGACGATTGTAGTGGGAGCGCTAGTTCCGCTTGATCGAATCACTTGAATGCTATCGTGCACCTAACCCACTGAAAATTATTCTTTTAGTGCTGGCCCATGTGACGTCAATCACGCCGATAACACGTCACTGGGGCGCGAAATTTGAAAGTCATTAAGTATTTCTTGCGTTTTCATCGGTTAAAAAGCGTCTTTTGTGGGCGGAATGAAGCTGAGTGAGGGACTAAAGTCTAACTCTTTAAAGTTAAACAAAGTTGTATTTTCTCTTCATGGACCCTTTAAGCCGTGTTGAGAGTGAACCTCGCAGTATTCCGCTGCGGCTAGGCAAGCGCACATATAGAATTTATTTTGGACGTCAGCGCTTTTTTCTTGAAACAGCGACTGTTCCTACGAAAAGTGGCTACACTCCTGCCAACCTCAAGCGAGCAGCGAAAACGACAGAAGGGTTCGGAAGAAAACGCAGTGCTGTTTCGGTCACTCGAAACATGTTGGCAAGGTCCATACACGCAGTTGAGGCAGCGGCTCGACGTTGTACTCAGTCTGCGTCAGTGTCTCTGTTCCAGAGTTACTCCGCGAAAAGGTACGTGGTCCCACAAGTTACGGTACTCGCCGTGAAAATGACTGGCAGTTTAAGAAAACATGACATGTAAGGAATACTTAGTTTCTGTGACGTACTATTGCGCAGCCCCATGAACAAAAAATGCATGCTACGTCCACACAAGCACTCCATCCAGGCATGAGACGTTGCTGCCAAATAGCTCATTTCTGTCCTCTGCGACCAGAAGCAGCGTGGAGAGAGCGGTGCAAAGCTGCAGTGCCCGCCGCGGTCACTCAGCGGCCAAGGCGTTTGTGTCGATACACAGAACACCCACATGCATACGCCACACGCATACGCCTTCACCTTATTACAGCGGATTATTGGTTGGGTGTCTCATCAAACGCGAAAAGTGGTCGCAGTCGCCCCCGTCGTCGTTGTCGGCGTCAACAGGGGTCAAAATGGCCACCGCAGCAGCACCAATTGGCTGCTTTGGTTAGAGCAGCAGCCACGTGCTCTAACCACAGCGCTGACCCGGTACCCTGGCCGAATGAAAGAAGAATTAGCCCGATACATGCGCCGCGAAAGGTGCACGCGACGGCACATACGTATAACGGGTGCGAAAGGAGGACAGCTCCGACTGTGGGAAGATGCAGCGTAAGGTGCGGCCACTCTGCCTGTCCGAGTAATTCGCGTCAAAAGGCGGAGAAAAAGAAGGATGAGGAGCGAACACGTCGTAGTAGCAAAGAGGTTTTGGATAATCGCGAGGCTTCTGTCTTCAAGCATCACGAGCAGACTCAAGGGCCCGAGAAATGCCTTAAGTTTCTTGCCGCATGCCTAAATAAAATCTCTTATTTCAGACTTAACGCACTCTGAGTGTACTATATTGAAAACGTAAATCTGGAGTGCGTATTCATGTTTAAAGACTGGAAATAAAACTATAGCGGACTTCATAGTAAGTCATGGAGAAAACCTCTGTCACTGTTTTAGAAAAAAATATGAAAGGTATTTACTGGGCCCGAAACTTTCGGTAATTCGAGCTTCAGCCCAGAAGCACCTTTGTTGGAGGGATAATCCTCGCGCTCCAGTCAAACTAGCGCAAGATTTGGAGCTAGTGTTATGATTACATGGCCCTTTAGCGACGGTGACATAAAAGCGTGGGCTTGAAGCTTCGATGTCGCTGCAGGCACCCGAAGCGGGCTTGTGGGAACGGGAGGATGCGTGCACGGAGCTCCCTGGATGCGTGGCAGCTGCAGCGCCGGGGAAAAGGGCGAAAAACAGTGAAGTAAGAAGTAAAGGGCGCGTTTACTGAACGCCGACTGCATAATGAACGGGTGACAGCGCAGCCGCCGTGCGAAGAACTGCCTCATCCGTTGTGTCAAAATCAGGGTGTCGAACCGGAATTTTTTCGGGTTCGGTTCGGGTTCGGGTTCAAGCCTTTCGGGTTCGGTTCGGGTTCAGTTCCAGAGCACCATTCCGTTCCGGTTCGAACCGGTTCGAACCCGTTCGAACCGGTTCAAACGGGTTCGAAGAAAAAAAAAGGCAGGCGTGTTTTTTTCTGTTAGTTTTTTGTGCTCGTTTTTTGTTTCCTTATCAAATCGGCATAGCAACAAATTCACAATGAAGGTTTCTTTGTTCAAATATTTTGTCTTCGCCAAACTAAAGCGACCCTGCAACACGTTTTTCAACTTTTGTCTAAATCTTGAGTGCTTGCAGAAAGTAGTCAACCAACGCATTATACTATGGGGTCGTAATGTGCCTCAGCCAAAAATTACTGTTCTCCCCTCGTCAGATAACATAGAAACTTGCTCAAAATATTTTTCTCTCCTTCCCGGTCTTCGCGTTCTTCGACCGCTGAATGACGTCATTACAGCGGTGTAGCGGCTGTTTGCCGGCTTTCCGTAAGTTTCAGAATAGAACGCATTTGATACCCATCTAAAAAAAGCCACAAAAGCGAAGCAGAAACGGAAGGTGTATCCGCAGCGACGAGCAAATCACGCAATGTTGCTCTGTGGTGATAATAGCTATAGTTTTCGCAGTGCTTCCAGATGCGAAGAAGATTGAAAGCGTTTTCGAAAGTGTTTATTTATTTATTTACTGCTTTTTATTTATTTATTTATTTACCTAGTTATATTTATTTATTTATTTATTTATTTATTTATTTATTTATTTATTTATTTATTTATTTATTTATTTATTTATTTATTTATTTATTTATTTACTGTTGGGTTTAACTTACCGTCGCAACGCCGATGACAAGGCGCGCCATAGTGGAGGGCTCCGGATTAATTTTGACCACCTGGGGATATTTACGTGCGACGAAATTTCGGACACACGGACGTTTTCGGTTTTCGCTTCCATCAGAAAAGCGGCCGCCGCGACCGGGAATCTAAACCGCGTCTGTGTGCTCATCAGCGCTACGCCTTAGCCACTGAGCCACCGCAGCGAGTTTATCTAAGGTGTTGAAGAGCTCCTTTAACTGTACCCGCAAAATGTTTTTTTATGGTAGTGTGACGAGTATGTGGCGCCGACTGCCAAGCGTGGCAGGTGGCATTTAGAAAAATTTCCTACAGCTCATTTTTTATCTGCTAACAGAGCTGTTTGAAAGAAAGAATGGCTCTAAAGACTCATTGGACGGCGGGTATAGGACGACATTGGATAGGGAACTGGAGATAGGAACTTGCTAATGGTCCTTCAGCGACTGGTGACAGCGATTGGGCTCTAGGAAAGATGATAGCCAAGTGAAGTCACAAGCAGCAGTAATGATCACTTGTAGAGGGAGAGAGAGATTGAAAATGAAGTTTAATTCAATCGAGGCAATGTTTAAGAGAGGCGTCCTCATTCGAGGGGGCCGAATCGACAGCCGTTTCCATCAAGAACAACTGATCTTCCAGGCCGCAGCTGGCCATGGCTGTCTCCCAATTCTCTATGGAAACGTGAAGGTTGGATGGATCTACGGCACACTAGTCGCAGCCGCCTACTATGTGTATGAGGTTCCCAGGCTCTCCACAGAAGCAACGCAATGGAGAGAGTTGTGTCCCGTCAAAGAGGTGAAGTCTGGCGTTGTGTGGGAAGGTGTATGCCCGCAGACCGCGGAGTTATTTTTCCTGGTTAATCGGTAGCGCTTTGTGCGCGGAGGAATACGTTCTACGGAAGAGGCCATAGTGCTGAGTAACTTCCTGGTCTGTGACTGCAGGATGCATGCACTCGGGCCGGGCTTCATCAGCGCTGGCGAAGCGGGTCAAATCTCGAGCCACGAGATTGGTGATCTTGTTTGCCGTGGATGCCAGTATGAGCTGGCGCCCATACAATCGTGACTGGTCTCGTTGGTGGTCTCTGATTGATCATCGGAAGTGTTGTAACATGCAATCGACCGTTGGCAAAGTTGGGCCACGCCTGCTAAGGGTCTGCTATTAGAGTTTTCACACCGCTTTGGCTAAGCGCACGTTTATCGCCGCTTCCTCAGCTTAGAGGGGGCTGTGTTCGGCGGTTGAGATGCTACACATGTGGGAGGCTGCAGAACGGTAACAAAAAGAGAAGGTACTGAAGAATGCTATCGGGCGGCTCTTGCATCAAACCAGTTGATCGTCCCTCCCTTTTTTTCTTGCAGTTTAGTTTCTTTCCAACTGTCTCCCCTCATATATACACACGTTTTGGAAACTCTTTGATGAATATACAATATGCATTAGGCAATTAGTTATTAACTTTAGTCCGAGATGTCAATTTTAATATAGCAAAAACATAATAGCGCAATACGGGCATAAAGAAAGACCTTTTATAGCATTCATGCGGTCTTCACATAACTTTGCGGCTACTTTGTGCGTGACAAAATTTCCTGATTGGTCGAGAACGAGAACGCTGCAAAATTTCCAAATGCCAAGGACCCCAAATATATCATGTTTGGTCCGACCGTCGAATCCGCCTTCACTGACCCGCTAATTCTTTTAATCAAAATTATTCAACACACCAGTCCCAATAATTCACATTAGCTCATTCACTCAACTAACTATTTTGAACTTCAACTTCAACTTTATTGAGCATTTTGTACATGTACATAGAAATGCGAGGACAAACACAAAAAGCTGCAAAACTGCAGCTTGACGAGGTGTTTGCACCTTACGGTTTGCGTGGCAGAGCAGAAACAGGAGTTTAAAGCATACGCACAGGAAATAATCCCAAGAAAATAAATCTCGTCTTAACATGTCGATATTACATACAAACATAAAACAAAGCATTAAAACGCACTATAGCTCACAGTCTGTAAAAGATACTTATTAAATGATATACATACACGCATATAGGCACTCATAGGTATATACATACATATAAAGGTTACAAAACAAAACAGGGAACACAGGTGCATAAAAAGAGATATATTGGATATGTACGAAACCTGTGTAGACACAAAATAAGCAAAAGACAAAACTTGAAGAAAAAGTCATGTTATATACACGTATGCATACACTCATCAAAATCCGCAACACAGAAGTATCCACATAAATAAATACACACAATATTGGCAAAAATCAGTGTACGGTACTTTTTAGATGCTAAAGTTTGCAGGGAATGAAGACAATGCCAATAAAACGCTTGAAAAATATTACAAGTAATTTTGGCTAAACCAAGGTTGCCACGAGAGACAACGCTTAATAGATTGTCAGTTAAAAATGTTCTATGTTCAGCAGTAAACGTTTCCATAAGTCTCACTTAGAAATTGTATTTATAGCTATGCCACTCTCGGCTAGGTTACTTAAAAGGCGGGAAGTTCGGGATTGCAACCATTCATTGCCATAATTCGTTCTTGAAAACGGCACGAACCATGTACTCCTTCCCCTAATTTCGTACGGTACGTCCAACGGTTTTCTTAAACTACATAGACTTAGATATGCTGCACCGTTGTGTTGCAAGCTATTTTTATACTTTTTTAGAAGATTAAAGTTGTAGATACATTGGACAGGAAGCAGATTATACTGAAGAAATAGTTCGTTGGTGTGCGAGTCATATGGTACAGTTGCGATATGTCGAATGACCTTTTTCTGAAATAAATGCAGCTTATTAATATTTTTTGCGGAACTGGTTAACCGTACAAGGCTGCAGTAATTGATGTGAGCTGTGAATATAGCATGATAAAGAATAAGTTTAATATTTGATGTAACCACAGGCCGTAACCTACAAAGCACCCCACACGCTCGAGATAAATTAGTGCAGACGTAATCGACATGGGAATCCCATTTTAAATGTTCATTAAAAACAATGCCTAATGTTTTTTATTTCACTAACTATACAAATCTTTTCAGATCCGATGTACAAACTGAGGTTTCTGTCAACCGATCTTTGAGCTGGTGAAAATAACACCGCTTTAGTTTTCTTAGTATTTATTTTTAACGAGTTTGCTTTAGTCCATTTGTGAAGCTTTTGGAGGGTTATATTTGCTAAATGCAAAAGCTGAGTAGTATCACACGATTGAAAGAAAATTCTGGTATCATCTGCGTAAATAATAGAATGTGCATTGTCAGTAATTTCTACGATATCATTCATATAAATATTGATCAGTATTGGCCCTAGAAGACTGCCTTGCGGACTCCAGCCCTTATTTCTTGTGAAGAATTGTGTTCCTTTATTGCTACGACCCGTTGCCGGTTACTTAAATAAGATTGCAAAAGAGTAAAGCCCCCGGAATCCATAATGTTGTAATTTTTAAAGCAATGTTAAATGACTAATTCTACAAATGCTTTGAAAAAGTCTATAAATATAACTAAAGTTACCTTCTTTTCTTCAAATCCCTGGATTATTAATTATTTTTGCGTTAGTAAAGCTAATTCGTTGACATATGTTTACGAAAACCGAACTGTTTTGATGATATAATAGAGTGTTTGTCACAGAAGGACACAAGGTGTTTCGCGATTACTTTTTCTAGCCTTTTAAAATAACTTGAAGTACAGAAACCAGTCTATAATTGGAAAAATTGATTTTTTCCCCGGATTTAAACAGTAGCGTGACCTTAGCTTGCTGCATCTTTTTTGGAAAAACACCAGTAGTAAGGCATAAGTTATATATATGGCTAAGCGGCGATACAAGAAGGTCCAGTACAAACTTAATAGGCCGAATCTGAAGCCTATCGTTGTCTATGGCCTTGCTATTTTTTAGTGACAAGAAAATCGACGATATTTCCTGAGGCGTTGCCGGAGAAAAAAAGGCTCTGTGGGGGTAAGAATCCTTTAGGAAGCTCATAGCGCTTTCATTGTGGGAGCATTGCATAAGATTCGTTAAATAGTGATTAAACTTGGTTGCCAGTTCTTGACCCTTGAGCGGTTTATTATCTACCCTCAATTCAAAGTCTTCGTTACGGGGGGCAAGTGGGTGCAAAAGTTTATTCAATTCCCGCCACATGACATAACGCCGGGAGGAAGCCTCAGAAAACACATGTTCGAAGTACATTTTTTTAGTATAGCGTGAGAACTTTGTCACAAAGTTTCGGTACTTTTTAAAGGCTACAAAATCGTCCCTGTTCTTTGTTTTTACAAACTTATGGTACAATAAATCTTTTTTACGGATCATCTTCAGACATTCGTCTGTAATCCATGGTTTCCTTATATTCTTATTTTTCTTGACCATCTTCAGAGGAAAAGGCTTTTTATATGCATCTTTATATATTCTAGAAAAGTATCATAGGCATCATCTGCAGTGGTGCACAGAAGTAAAGGGTTCCACCAAATAGAGGGAATCTTCTGACGAAAAGTAGTCAAAGTATTCTGATTAATATCGTGAAAAGCGAAAGATTCGGGGCATTGCTTAAATCTTAGTATTTCTGTGTGCATTGAGAACATATATATAGGTAAATGGTCACCTATATGTACACCAATCACACCGGACATGGTGCTGCTACTTGTATCACTGGTTATAAATACATCAATAAGACTTTGGGAAAGACGGCCCATATGAGTCGGTTCTTTGATCACGTTCATGCAGCCGAAATACCCGAAAAGGAGCTCTAGATCACGTGAATGTGCGCTTGCCTGTAATATGTTAATGTTAAAGTCCCCACCAATAGTTATTTGTAAACCATAAGACGAAACAAAATTGAGAAGGTCTTCTAAAAATGCGAAACAATTTTCGAGTTTTCCATCAGGGGGGCGGTACACAACAACAAAAATAGCATTTTTACATTGCACCGTTACAGCTTCATAATCTGTCGTAACTGTCGAAAATTCGTTCATTGTACTACAAGAAAGCTGTGTAGACACGAGCTGTAACACACCCCCACCTCGCGCTGGGACCTATTTAGAAAGAACGTGTTGAAGCCCGAAAGGCGCAGCACTTCTGTGTCACTCGTATACCAGGTTTCCGTTATCATGACAACGTCGAACTTGAAACTTTCAAAGCTGCGTTTTCTTTTCTTGTAGTTTCACATTCTTCTTTCATTTCCTCGTAGCTTTTGTTGAAGAATTCGCAGCTTTATTGCATTTCCAGATTTCATTTCCTAGTGGTTTCATATTCTTTTTTAATTTCCTCGTAGATTTTCTGCATTTCCCTTACTTCTTTTCGAAATTCACGCTGAAGATCAGCGATCTCGCGTCTTAGGTCAGCAATGTCATTTTTCATGACCAAAGCAATGCGGGATTATACACAAGGGCGCACAATAGCAATGACACTGGGTGGTTGGCACCAGAGGCAACAGAAAAAGTCACTGAGTAAGCGAACAAAGATTACTGCAGAATATTCAAACCTGTGAAATAGGAAGGCGACTATCAGGCGACCGTTCTGTTCGCTGCCTCCGTGCCAAGTGATGCTGAGGTGGACGGAGCGTTCTTTTAAAGGATCCACTTCGTGACGAAAGCCACACGTGGTCCACGAAACAGGGGGTGTGGGGAGGTGATGTGGCGAGGGGGTGTGGCGAGTCTACCCGCTAACCCGCATTAATCGACTTTAATCCATCCGCCTCTTAAGTTTAAGGTTGAGGAGATTCAAGATGACATGAAAATGCTATCAAATATACTTTAAAAGGGGAAATTAGGATCCCCCATTTTGTTATATCTCATGTTCTCTTAGAGCACTAACCAAAGGACACAACGGCACTGTATACAAGAAAAAGTGACGTTAACTTTCAGAACTACGAGTGTTTGTGTCTCAGTGCTGTTTGTATATAACTGTGCATTCAAACTAAAATAAGTGGAAGATATGCATTTATTGTTGGTTTCCCTGAAGGCCTTCACAAGCGGACAGGGATGCATGCGAATTAACAGCACATTGAAAACTTTACACGATTTTAAACACCATGCAGATAGAAACCATGAAGAATATTCCATGATATGTTGCCTCGGAATATGCGTTCTAAATTAAGTTATGCTAAATGTAAAAGATAATTGGGAGAGATGGGCAGTGCCTAACGCAAACTGATAGTACATACGGACAACTTTACATTAAATTGAGGGAAATAATTAGAAGAGAGCAGGATGGGCCTTGGGAACTGCAGACTACGCAAAATATTTCATGGTTCTGTCTGGGGAGTGGCAAAATATCTTCAGACGCAAGGTAGGGTACCGAACTGGAAAACTAGAAATCACATTTTTGAAGCCCGGAACCGGTTCGGAACGGTTCCTTCGATTCGTTCCGGTTCGGGTTCAGTTCCAAAATGGCGGAAAAAATACGGTTCCGGTTCAGTTCCGGTTCCGGGCAAAAATTCGGGTTCGGTTCCGGTTTTCGGTTCGGTTCCGGTTCCGGTTCGACACCCTGGTCAAAATGACGCGCGCAGCAGCTAACCCGATTATTCCCCGCACGCCCGCGAAGACGCACAATCGCCCGCGTCGCGCGCTTTGCAGAGAACGTTGTGCGCACGCCGCGGCGTGCTTTTCTTCTTCCCGAACATTGCCGCGAGTGTGAGTAGCCCTCTCCGAAGCTTCTGAGGGACAAAGAACGACGGAGCGACGGCAACGACCCACCGATGTCAGCCGGACGGCGTCGGCGTGAAGACGAGCCCGGCCGTGGAGGGCAGTCAAGCCGGGCCGCCACGCGAGCGGCAGCAGCTGCGTCTGTCGCGCACGAGCGACCTCGGCTCGTCGGCATAACGCCAAATCAGCCTCGTTCCGACGCCCTTAGCGCTTTGGCCTTCGATGGTCCGCAGGGGGCTCCTCGACGCAGCACCCTCGGACCACTGTCCGGCTTGCGGGGCTGCAGCGCACGCGGCTGCCGCTCCCGGCGTCGTCCGCGTGGTGAAGCCGAGCCGCCGACGCAACTCGCTTCACCAGCCTTAACCACCTTAACTGCGTGAAGACGCTCGTGGGGGTGATACGAAGTCAATGGTGTGCCCGGGCAACTCTGACGTGCGACGAAAGCTCTTACACACTGCTGGCTTTGTTACTCGGCTCCATCAGAAACACAGCCACCGCGGCCAGGAATCGAACCCGAGACCTCGTGTTTGGCGGCGCAGACGCCTAAAAAGGCGCCAAGTTCAAAAATGTGCCCGTGGCTGCCGGATGTGCTTGGTGCCACTGATTCACCGACAGCCGGGTTTGCTTGAAAGGCACAAGAACGCACGTTGTCGCTCGGTGCGCGGCGATATGGGCAGGACAGTCGGCGGCGCGATTAGCATTCAGCCCGCCACAGCACCGATACGCGTCACACGTGTGCGCCGCGCTTGCCGCGGCGACGTCTCGGTCGCGCGCGCGCGACTTCACGGGCGCCTGCTCTGCTGGCTGTTCGTTACCGCTAATGACGCGTGCGCATTGTTTACTCCATCGCGGATGGCTGCAAGCGCTCCAGCTCAGCCGTGAAGCTCGCCAGGCCGTGTACGCGCCGACGCGATCGCAGCAGCAGCGCCCTTCGGGGGGCTGCTTGTTGGCGAAGAAGAAAATGCAAAGGAAAAGCAGACGCAAAATATTCCCGCAATTTCGTGTCGTGTAACCACGTCGGCTGCCGCAAAAAAATGTGGAAATAAGAGAGACAAAATGTGCGCAAAAATGCCGCTACTCATACGAGGGAACGGGATATTCTCGTTATATAGCTTGAGCAGGGATTTAGTTGAAGCATCTGAAACCGTGCCCCGCAGGATTGTAACAAGAGCAGCGCCTGTTGGCGGAAATCGCTACCCAGTGCAATGGTTTTTACCTGTCGGGAGCACAGTGCACCTTTGTATAGCGAACTGCAGTAGGCTGCGATGCACGCGTGCAATTAATGAGCTCTTATACTCTGTATTTGCTATTTTATGAATGGTCCGCCAACCGAATACTCTGAACCAGTATGTACTATAATGCATAAATCATGTCCTTGCCCACAGTTTTCCTGAAACTAAAACGTAGCTCTTACTGTAACTGGTACACTACTGGCTTCTTTGGCAGTAAAACGAAAACTATATGGCGCTACACGACTGAGCACGAGGTCACGGGTTCGATTACGCTAGTTATTTCTTTTCTGGCATATTCTGGAAACCAAAACACGCGTGAGTCGAAATTCAAGCGCACATCAAAGATACCTAGATTTTCCAAATTTATCCCTTTAGTCTTCACCTGTGCCAAATAATTCGCGCGCAGCTACGGCGAGTACGTATAACCCAAATTTGCAGTTGAATCGAATGGCGTTAAATAGATAATGAGCACTATAAAGCGCTCGTGCCTTTTTTAATTTTTTTTGTTCTGATATTTAACAGCCAAATAAAGTTTTAAAAAGCTAACTAAAAAAGTACGGCTGTTGAATCTAGTGATCTAGGCCTACCATTTACTGTCTCGTTTAATTTGATTGCGTTCTTGACGTTTCCAATGACGACCGTTCACATCTCGCGGGCGAGGCACCGGTTTCTCTTGAGATATTGTGCGCATGAGTAGGGAAGCGACTCTTTCTACCTATGTAGTTGGAAAGAAATGCATCATGGGTACTGAGGATGCTCTAACCAGCTTTCTGCCCGCCCTTCTAACTAGATTTCTGTTGAACTGGATAACACCTAGATACGTGCCACCCATGAACTGCACCTCCGCGATATTGCGTGTCCAAGGTCCTAGTGCTACAACGTGTGACCTGATGTCTGTGAGATGTGGATAATGCCACCTCAGCTCTGACTCGGGCTTTCTTTGAGGGCGCTACAAACACTTGGGGTAATCTTTTAAAAACTCATATCTCGGACCGCTCTCTTCTGCTGGTACTGTTCCTGCAAATATTGTACATATTATGTTCATAGTTTACCTTTGCGATACGCTGTGTAAGGTTGTTGCTATCGTTGTGTGTGATTATTTTATTTTTAGTGCTGAATTGTCTATCTGGGGAGTTGGTGAAACGATATGTGATTGCCTCAATTGCTTACTTTGGTGTGCGAACTATTCGTTTTTTTTTTCTTTCCGTCTTTATGGGTTCTCGGGATTACATGTTTACACGTGGCCTTTCATTCAATTTTAAATTCTGCGCATACAGTGAGCGGTGTATCGCAATATTGGTTTTCTTAGAGTGGAACTGCTGCTGTGCGATCTTTTGTGCCGAAATGACTTGAGAACTTTCTTTCTTCTGCTTCGTTTTATGTTCCTTCGCGCTTAGTTTTCCTTTTAAACTTTGCTTGGACGTCCTGCTGTTACGTACGTCGGGGTATCTTTTTTTTTAAATCATCAAATCGGCTTTTTTTTAATGTTTGGTTGGCTTTTCGCCCTATTTGTTTATTTTATATTGGCTTTAAACCTGTAATAGCCTAGCTGGAGCAGGTCTCGTTCCCCACATTTTCTTCCTTTTTTTTTCTTCAGACGGGGAAGGGGGGGGGGGGAAGTGGAATTGGAATTGGAATTGGGTACTGAGGATGCTCTCACCAGCTTTCGGCCCGCCCTAAGGTGATCATACCGGTGAATTTAAACGAAGCCATCTGTACAGATGTGCGCATTGAATATCCGCCTGTCCTCCTGCCCTGTAGATCACTAATCCGTCTCGGTCTCGCTCGCCCAGGAAACAATTGAGAGCAGAAAAACGCTCCAGAGTTGTCAGTTCAGTATCTCGTTTTTAAGGTTTGGAAGGGGGAAAAAAAATCTAGAAACTCCATTGAGAGTGATCTAAATGATGCGAAGTATTTGCTAGTAATCTTCCGGCGTTTGTAGCCATATGCTGCACTGTTCCGTGCAATGACCAGAAACACCGCTGAAGAATCGTTAGAAGTGAGAAACGCGGTTACAACGCCGAAATGTTCATTATAGCCGCGCGAGAGGACGAAGAAATTGTGATTGGTAGCGCAGTTAAGCGTGACTGAATTTGGAACGTCTGAATATCAGGCAAATATCAGGCAAATATACAACATTTCATTTATAATATACATACTGCAGTGTCTTTTGTTTTGTGGTTGTTGTATTTCGTCTACTCTATCCTGAGCAAGTGCTCCACGCAGCCTGTTAAAGTGGTTTGACTGCGCTTTTGTGACGTCCGACCGAAACCCCAATCTGTCGCAGGCGTTACGCGAGCTTCGGGATCCGTCTTCGACGACGTTTCCTCTAAAGCACGTGCCGCGAGGGTGCTCTCGCTGCTGTTTGTGATGACTGGCGGGGGCACGTCACTGGCAGCGGCGGGGCACGGGTGCGTGTAGCTTGGACTTGTTCCCCGCCCTACCGAGCTCTCCATTCTCAGTGGCGATTGGTATTTCCCGGTGGTGTCACTCGTGCTTCGTCCTCATCCAATGAAGGTCTCCGGTCACGACGATGTTCGGTATCACGCGCTTCTATTTGCCGTGCTTGATCCGCATCGCGGACCTCCCTGCAGCATCGCTGCCTGGCTGAATTACAGTCCCGCCGTTCCTCAAGTTTCGTTCCTTCATTGGTGGCAGAAGCCGTGACATTTCGTGCCTCCTTCAGTTCTTTCTTACGCAGATGATCCGCGTTTATGCGCCTTCGTTCTCCATTAGTGAGCGGCTGCAGTCGTCGAAGCGCCATGGCAGTAACGACAGCGCGGGCAGCGGCACAAGGCCAGGGAATGATCGAACAGCAAGCGCGGGTATGCAGCGAGAGGCTGCGCCCCTCTCCACTACGTAATCACTACAGCTGCGGGAATCGCTTCGAACGGCGGCGCAAGGTGGAAGCTGTACTGATCACGTTACTGCACGCACTCCTGTCACTTGGCCCCGAGCTCAAGCAACAGCTAGGAGAGCGCGCAGTCGCATCATGATGGTCGCTATGGGTGCAGCGTTCGTATGGTATGGGTGCAGTGGTACCTATGGCTGCAGCGTTGCCATGGTTGCCGAGGTGCAGTGGTTGCGAAACGCAACAGATGCACAGCAGTTTTGCGTCCATTTCGAGAACAAATCGGAAGTCTAGTGCGTTAAGCGCTTGTATTAAAACCAAAGGGTTCAGGTATTAATCCCAATAGCAGGAAACGTTTTTCTTGTAGGCAATCATTTTGGGAGGCGCGCACAGTTAGCGTTACAGACGAACGGACGAATTTTCTCGAGTCCACGTCAAAGTGCTTCGCAATTTTAAAAAATCGATCATATTTCTCAGATCAAATACAAATTGTGTGCGGGCTTCAATATATTATGAAGTCTTAGATCTCATGCCGCAATACGGTTTTCTGAAGGACTTTATGGAGCTGTTTTTTTTTTTTTTTTTTTTTTTCAGTCTTGGCCCCCACGCCTGACGCATGAGACGTGCAGTGACTGCTTGCTGTCGCGATATAGTCACGCGCACGTTCCACTCCTGGAGGCCACGAAGTATTATTGGTTGAATAAGTCGTACCCTTTCTTCAAGAGCCGCCGTCATCTCCGAATCCTGTGAAAGACGATGTGTATTTTTTTGCTGTCGCTCTCGTTGCGAAGCCCGCTGGCGCCCTTTCGCTTGCGGGCTGTGAAAACTCGGAGCGCACGATCCGTAGTCGACCGATATGAATGCAGTAAAGCGAAAACTGCGCTCACAAAGCAGGCGCCACGGCGAGGTGGATGCCGACTAGGAGGAACCACCGTCGGTACATAAACAGCTGCGCGTTCATAAAGGTCAAAGTGCCGGCGCAGCCCCCGTCTTTCGCTCCGGGGCGGCGACTTCCCATTTAGTCAACCGTACAGAAGCGGCCTTTCCTACACGGCGCTGTGTATCTGCGCTGTGACAACAGCGTAAGGCGTGCGCTGCCGTCACAGCGCAGCTACAACTTTTTGCTCTAATCGCATGCTGGGCCTCGTCCTTCGCCAAATTTGAACATTTTGTCACAATGACTTTGATTGATTGATTGTAGGGTTTAACGCGCCGACGCAACGCAGGCGATGAGGCGCGCCGTAGTGGAGGGCTCCGGATTAATTTTGACCACCTGGGGATCTTTAACGTGCGCCGAAATCTCGAACACACGGGCGTTTTTGCTTTTAGCCTCCATCAGAAAAGCGGCCGCCGCGGCCGGGAATCGAACCCGCGACCTCGTGCTCAGCAGCGCTTGTCACAATGACTGGTCGTTCTGGAGTGTTGTGGTGAAGACCACCTGCGGCGATTTTGAAGAGTGTGGCCATTTAAGAAAACGTTGGTACAAGTATGCGTTGATGTTAAGTGTTTTTACACAGGTAATACAGGACTTGAGAAAGAAAAAAAAAAAACTCGTGGGATTGCGGGGGCTTGAACCCAAGTCATTACAATGGGAAGAAAAGACCACCTCAATGCTATGACGTTCGAATGGCGGCTTTTCTGTACCAGTATGTCAAAATAATGTCGCTAGTGTTCGAGTAGAGCCAGTAGATGGGGCTAGGTGCCTTAATTTTTGTATCTCTCTCTCCAGTAAACATTTCTCCATCCATCCATCTGTATCGCATACGAAACGAAATGACAACTCTGGGCGCAGCTGTTGCGTCGGGGAAACGCGGAAAGCGGAAATGGCGTTTTCGCGTGAGCGTCGTCTCGAAAGCTCCTGCCGCTTCAGAAATGAGAAGTGAACCCCCCCACTCCTCCCCTCCCAGAAGTCCTGTACGGATGCGTAGCATATTTTCTTCATGAGTGATCGTTTTCGTCTCGTCGTATGTACTGAATCTTTACGGCACACGACTAGTAGCAGTCTATTTTCGGTAGCCCCTCGCGAGCCACTAATCTCTAAGAGCCTGTCCACAGAACGTCGGCGTTCGCCGCCACCCTATATATTTGATTGATTGATTGATTGATTGATTGATTGATTGATTGATTGATTGATTGATTGATTGATTGATTGATTGATTGATTGATTGATTGATTGATTGATTGATTATAGCAACCCCTTTGTATGGGTGTGATGACGTGTGCCATCTCACCAAAGAAGCTAATGTATGTATGCTAAACTATTCCTTTAATTTAGTGCTGCTATTAGCTACATTCCTCAATTGAATTTTGTCTCTTAGCTGTTCTACGCTATATTTCCCTCTCCGCTTTTTTTCCGCCATCATTCCAATCTTTTTTAAATCATCTCTACAGACTTCCATAATCTACTTTCTCTATGCTACTTTTAAACCCTAGGGCTTCGCGAAAGCGAATATTCCTCGCGTGCGAATTTGGGTGCATATCACATTCCAACACCAAGTGCGAATCTTTTCAGTTTCCTTTCCGCACACGAAGGCATGCCCCGACACTTTGAGTATACTTCCCCACAAAGCTCCGAGTTCCCACGCAACCTGTTCTAGCCTCAGAGCACCGCTCTCGGAACTATCAGATTTTCATTCCTGGCATGAAATTCCTCCGCCCTGTGCATCGCTGACGGCGTTCTCGATTCCATTTTTCCATCTAGTTATTTTGTTCTGTCGTCCTTGTTTCTTTTTTAGTTATCTTGCAGTCCTTGCTGCTGCACTGGTCTTTACATATTTCATAGGTAACCTTCGAGTATTTTTTTAGCCACAACGTGTCCACGCTTTTCGTGTGGAGGTACTGAAACACCTTAGCTGTCCACCTACGTACATCCATTGCTCTCAACCTCTTCCCAAAACAAATTCCACGCTGATCTTCTCTAACTTCGAATGATGCCCAGCTCATGTCTCCCTGCACTGTTCTGTTAGTTGTTTCACTATGCGCGCCTCAAGGCTAACGCATACCGTTCTTTTGTTTACTCCTAGGCGTGATAGCACGTCTAATTTCAAGCAGAGTACTGCATTCTGAAGTGTGAGGCACGCAATGTGGATTCCTTGCACTACTCCAAATTTGTTATACCCCCACATAGCTCTGTGCTGTATTATAGCTGCGTTTCGCTCTCCTTTAACTTTCAGTTGTTACTCGTGGATTCTTTAGAATGCGAAAAAGTTTGGTCCCCCACAAAGCTGTTCGACAATAACGGAGACAGAGCAGATTGAAACTTGGAATTTTACTTCCTGCGCAATGTTTATGCGTTGGGTTGGAGAATCGGTTAAAAAAAAATGAAGGAAGTGGCCAAAGTAGGGTGTCCATTTACCGGCTGTGGCTGCCGCACGCCGGAGAGCACCACAAGCCTTCCTTGACAGCAGTGCAAATAGTACCACCATGGCATCACTTGTGCGATTTGCAGGCAAGTCGAATTGCAAGTTGTGGCGCCGCTGTGTGAGCGTTTTGATCTCAGTGAAGTGGAGGTAAGAACTAAGGCGTAATAGCTATTGTACCACACAAAGCGAACGCAATTTTTAAAATTATACTTAAGGCCCTTTAACGCACTTTGAAATTTTACGCGTGCATAGATTATTTCTAGCGGGACAGCGCGATGCAATGCGTTTCAAGACCCGTTGGAATGGCAGTTGCAACTATTTTTTGCAGCCATACTTACGGCTGCTTTCAGACGCATATAGCGACGAAGCGCGCTAAAGCCCATTTTTGTCACGACGTTCGCGGTGGAGAAGGTTCAAAAGAACCGACTACTACGGACGTGAACGTGTGTCGTTAGGATTTTGAATGCCGTGTTGCCTGCTGAACCGCCGTAGCATTTGCCGTACATTTGCTAGGTGTGCGTGCCAACGCTCCTGAATAGCATCGGGACACGCTTTATCTGCTCTTTAAAGCTCCACACGATACGCGGGAGTAGTTTCCGCGATCTTTCGAAGTGGGAAAACGCTAAGCGGCTGGGGGCCAGCACCGAGTTCCTTAGTATGCGTCTTTATTTTCACGCGCTCGTGCTTTAAGAAGGGTTTAATTGGGCGTATATGTGGGGATTGTATACATTCGTTCTGCTTAAAGTAAGTAGCCCAACGTGCATTCGTACAGCGACACTAAAATGGGAAAACAAGTGTCCATAACACAAGTATTCTACTCGCAGCAGTTGTTCAATAACGCAATAAATGCCAATCAACCAAAAGCGGGCATTCCCACCTCACACATTTCTTGCACCACCACTTGTCACGTCACAAGTTGTGAATGGTGAAATGAGATTGTTGGATCTTGTCCGAGCGTTATTCTGGAAGGAAAAGTAAGCTTTCGAGGCATGTAATGTGAACGAAATGTATCTGGGAACTTTTGATGAAGGCGTTTTTAAAGAAAAGAAACAATTCAGCTATAGTAAACATTCTCGCTGCCTCACACCACAGGCTGTTAGTTTTGTTACAGCCTCGATTTGGCACAGTTTCTTTGCCTCAGTGTACGATTGCAATCAAAAGATGTACTAACTTGGCCCTTTTTGACCTTAGCTGCCCTAGCGCCATTAAACTACACAAACAACTACTACGGTTCCAGAACGTTCCATAATGCCAACATGTACACATAAGAGAGCCAGCGGCAAAACTCGAACTATTGTCGCAATCGACTACACTACCACGACAATCTTCGTATTGAATGGTTGACGCGCTGGCAAAGCTCGCGGTATTTTCTGCATCGTTCTTCGAGTTGGTAACAACGAAGGGCGTCGGTTAGTTCGGCATGGACGGCGCTCATTTGGGTCGGTCTGTGACGTACCCTTTTATGTACCAAGAAAAAAGGGCGGAAATGGGAGAGAGAAGTGCAAGCTTTAACATTTCATTTCTAAGCATATAAAGCATATATAGTTTGCTGTAGAGCGGAAGCCACAAGAACTATGAAAGACTTCATCTTTAATATAAAATAAAAACTAGTTAGCCTTTAGTATGCCCAGCTTTTACGGTTAGTGTTGCTTTAATAAATATGAGCAGCTGCGCAGCTAAACGACCCACGATCTGCGTTGAAGTTCAAAATATCGACCGCAAAAAAAAAAGAAAAAAAGAAAAAAAGGAAGCACTCCAGAAACGCAGTTAGTCAAGGTATGCTTTGCATAACAATGCTAAAGATCCTTCCTTGCGCTCGAATGCAGTGACAGTTTGCTTGAACCTACCACTATAGGCGCTACCCTATAGAAACTGCCCCAGTCGTTAGATTTTATTTCAATGATAAAGATTGTTTCGCTTCAGGGAGCCAACGTCATCAAAATGAAACGAGGGTCCCATTTGAAGCTAACGTCGCAAACACGGACGTTGTCTTTAACTTATAGCTGTGGCGGTCACTTTCCCCAAGACGTACCGTAAGCATAAGCCAGTGAGGTGAGATTCAAATTTGGGTTTTTGCGGCCTTACCGGTTCCGCGCGCAATCGCTTTCGTCGCAACATAGCTTGCAGCAACGCGAAGCTTTTGGCGGCCGAGCTAAACGCGCTCATCCGCGTAGCGTTCGTGATCCGAGCAGCCTCGGATTAGATGTCTTCCCAGCAAAACGCTCGGCGATAGCACGCACGATCATCCAATGCGCGTAGCGGCCGTGTCTGTTCTCGTCGTGGTATTTTTTCTTGGGACTTGCTGAAACGCCCCCCCCCCCCCCCCCCTTGCAGAACGACCTTCCCTCAGAACCTCCAAGAATCGGGCTTGCGGCAGTCATCAACGATTAAGGGGCGTCTATACGACACGATGATTCTACTCGGCCTGCACTGGAGTGTTTGTTTTTTGTTTGTTTGCTTGATCGTCTTTTTACTCACGCGCATTCCAATGCGGCACGTATATACTAATAAACGCGCCATAAAACGACACTTCGTGACACCTATTTCAATATAAAAAAACGCATCGCATGTTAGGAGTGGCGCCACTGTCGGCGCTATGGCGCTATGGGTCGAGTCTTCATTGTCCGAAGTTCATCAATCTTTCACACACTGTATATTTATGATCTCATAACGATATGCGTAACAACATTTCACTGTCCAGTTCATGCCTTTCTTTCGCATGTGGGAGTGTGGTTTGCAGGTATGAATTGGCAACGAATCGTAAACAGTAAGCGGAGTAGCCTAGGCGTTCCTTGCAACTTGAAATCTCCCAGGGTCGGCACAAGTTCAAATTGTGCTCAGACCAGGCTTTTCCATTAAATCCTAAGCATACCCTTAGCGTACCCTCGCACGCTTTTTGGTGCCGCCTTTCGTGTTCGGTTTCTTTCTTTTCTCCTGCAAAGGGCGTCGCTAGCTCAGTGCCGTTATGTTGGCGGGGCTGGTTTACCGAGGCTATAGTTTAGCGGCCCGGGACTGGTTCAGTGGAACTGATCAGCGCCTCCCATTTCTATATTAGCGGTCTTCAAATTACCCTTCACCTTTGTTTCGAAGCAATTCCACCCTTGAAAATACACGTTCGTACACAGGGAAGCATACAAGAGTTTGCGGCGCTCTGAAATTTTTTAGCGCCGCAAATCGAATTATGTGTGAGCCAAATATCACAACATAGCTAATCGCCATTCCATTCATTACGTAGCTGACATCACGCAACAAATTCAGGAGTGGTGAGAGGTCCCTCAAATGCCACATCCGCTCTTTAACCTTAAAGAACAGAAAAACATGAAAACGCACTCCTCACAAAGTGAAATAAAAACGATAATGGTACGTAAGATGTGAAAAAATGTAAGCGGAAGTTTTACGTGAGAACTTCGCGCGGGGAAAGAGGAGTAAAATGCAATACGTTCAATATTCGTGATGAGACTAATTAAGTATGCAACTTGCGCGCCGCACTAGCGGCAGCGTACTGCGACACTTTTTTTTTAAACTTTGGAGTGTCATCCGGGACGGCAGCTCTTACACGCTCTTCTAATGCGGCGACACTGGTCCCTTACACAAGGCGGGCTGTTCGAAAGCTCTGCGAAGGACACATGCAATTTTTTGTAAGTTTTTCCATTCCCTGGTAGCGTACTACAAACAGCGACCATCTCGCGCTTTGGCTGAGCTAACACGGGGTTCTCGGTTTAGTTTAAGGCCGGGTTCGGACTGCTGCCGCAACTGTCGTAATAACTTTCGAATGACGTCATTTCACGTCTCAGCCAACCGAACTGCGTGACATGCCTTTTTTTTTTTTTTTGCGTCCATAGATCACCATATGGCTTTTGCGTCGGTAGCCCTAAAAGGACTTTCGTAATATTCTTATAGTAAGGTGCAACTCCAAACATCATTTTGCGGTGCAAAAAAAGGGAAACACCGACGGAAGTTTTGGATGAAGTTATACTTTATCCATATTTTTGCAGTTGAATCTACCATCAGCGAGCAATCGAATCACTCTAATATTCCGCCAACCTCGGCTTTGTTTACTGTCCAATAAAATGTTCCAGAAACTTCGCTTCTCGAAAGAAAAAAGAACCTAAAACCGGCACATTTCTCTCGAAAGAGTTTCTCAAAACGCCGAATCCCGGCGGAATACGGGACGCACAGGACCAGAAAGCAATCTCGGAACTTGATGGGTCTGACTGCATCTCTATAAATACGTTATCAGCACGGCGTCGATGAAACAAAATATTTGCCTTGTGGATGGCCAGAAAGTTGCCTTTGTCATAGCGATTTTTATGCAAAAGTACCGCGATACAGAAACCACCACAAATCGAGAAATGTTACACTCGCTTGGAATAGAGCTTTCTCCCAATTCATGTCGCAACAAACTCTTATTAGACTGTGCGGTGGGGTTATCTCTGCGCAGCCCCAACGCGGTAATCTAGACACAAATCGAGAAATGTGACATACACTCGCTTGGAATAGAGCTTTCTCCCAATTCACGTCGCAACAAACTTTTATTAGACTGTGCGGTGGCGTTATCTCTGCGCAGCGCCAACGCGGTAATCTAGAACTGCAACATGACAGAACGACAGCTGCGCGTGCATAGCCTTCGGTTACCACACTTATAAAGTTCGCGCGTGTGCGCGTGCGTGTGCGGGAATGTGTGTTCCTTTTATTGCGGCCGTGGTGTGCAGGAGGCTACAACGGCTTCGCTCGGCCACCATTCATTTCCGAAAACTCTCTTTAAGAAACACTTCAGTGCAAACATGTGCATTATGACGAAAACCCAACTTCACAAAGGGCACGACGAGGCTGAATGTATAGATTCAGGGGCAGTCATTCCGATGCATGTGGCGGGGTGTGCGCTCGCAGTGCGATCCCGATTGCACGACTGATCTGTGGTGAGAGACTGAGTTCGCCCCCTCCTCCCCCTCCCCTACACTCCCTCCGCCCTCGTCGTTGCTCTTTCCTCCTATCCATGTTTGTCGGGTTTTAAAAACCGGTAAGAAAAGGACGACAGACAACGATTCCGAGTTCCTGCGAAATAACACTACAACTAGTCGAGAAGTAAAATCAAGTTCCGTGAAAGAATTGGAACAGAAAAACGTGCCGGCGCTTTTCTTAAAAACAGCACATTCTGAGCACTCGTGCGGTCTCAGACGATTGACCAAGAAGCAAGTTTCAGTGCCAGCTCGCAAGCACGCCTCAATGTCGAGAAGTTCACACTGAAGCGTGATGGCCTGTGGCTGCGCACGTTGGAATGCATCGGTTATGAACTCAGGCTGTCGCTTGAGTTCACTACGCGTTTAGTGACAATCGCTTAACTTCTTTTTTTTTACATTCCACCCGCCGTCGCTGTTTTCTTTTTCATTTTAAGTGCAACGTTCATGCTGTGCGCGTCTGCCTTCCTGTGCTCAAAACGCACGCTTTTGGCGCCTGTGACGAACTTTTTAAACTGGTTTAACTTGCCATGGTTTTCCAGCTTATCTCAAACATTTCAGCCTGACGAAATGACAGGCCCGTGCTGGCGGACGTTGTTTTTACTGTTATAAATTTTGTACTGGCGAAAAATAGCGATTCAGGCTATGATCTATTCCATGAGTGCACGCTGCACCTCCTCGTCTACCTCTAGGAGGCGGTCCTCAACGCTCGCTCGGACTCTCTAGAGGCCCCAGTGCTCTCCTCCTGCTCCTCCTTCCAGTTGTATCCCCGTGAGACCTGCGCTCTATGCCCAAAAGGGAAAATTCCGCCCGAGTGCCTTACTTCCCTGAATAAAGAGTTTTTCCGGTGCCCACCTCATGCTTCTTTTTCTCCAGACCCGGCGCAGCTATGTGTGGTTATGACGACATGGGCCTTGAGCAGATTGTAAGGCGGAGCACTACTTGGCTAATTTCCTTTCTGTACAGATGACACTATCTATAAAACAGCGAACTGGTGTACACATTCTTGGTCAATTCTCTGAAAACGTACGTGCCAAGTGCGACAGCATGCGTATCGGCCTAGGGCATTTTTCTTTTCTCAACACATTCTTGGACCTATCTTGCAAAGGCCTGTTTTTTGGCCGTGGCTACTTCAAGTTAACGCAAAGTCTACAACCGGGACGAGCTACTCGAGTTGATATGAGCCAATAACAGGTATATATAAATAGAGTATTGGGCGAGTATTGGGCAATATTAGGCGAGCGCTGTGTGCTAAGGCACACAGCGCTCGTCCTGTGTGCCTTAGTTTCAGTCCTTGTTTTTGTTGCGCTATTTTCTACGAGGTATATATAAAAACCCGCAATCGCAGTCCGATTAAAGTGGCTAAGTGGCTATGATGCCCAGTTCGGCAGCAACAGAGCACAGTGTTCACCCTCAGTTCTGGCGTATGCGTTAATTTTTTTTATTTGAATAGGCACCCGATCTGGGTTACGCGCCTAACAACAGCGCCATGCTCCCAGCAAAGGCGTTCTTTACACAGCTCTCCCTGCGGTTGGTTTGTAGGTTGGTGTTGCTAAATAAGCTGTGCTGGCCTCGTAAAATACACCAGCAATCGCTGCGCCCAAGCGGCACCTGGTGCGTTAAAGATTTGGCCTCTCCGGGAGCTCAGAAAGAGAGATATAGAGATAGAGATAGAGAGAGAGGCTCTTTAATGCGAAGTGGTGAGGTCAGACCTGCTAGTGACAAGGCTTGCTGCTGAGCACGAGGACGCGGGTTCGACTCCCGGCTGCGGCGGCCGCTTTTTTGATGGAGGCGAAAAGCAAAAACGCCCGTGTGTACGCGGTTTCGGCGCACGTTAAAGATCTCCAGGTGGTCAAAATTAATCCGGAGCCCTTCACTACGGCGCGTTCCATCGCCTGCGTTGCGTTGGTGCGTTAAACCATACAATCAAACCTAGTGACAAGGCTTGCTACGCCATATGGGAGATGACTACAAGGATGAGTGGTGAATGGTGGCCGTTACGGGCACAGCAGCGAGAAGACAAACAAGAAACGTTAAAAACTATATACAAGGAAATGCTGCTAGCAAATTTTGGAGATAAAAATAAATTCGAAAAAAAATCATTAATGTAAAATGTCAATTAATATACAAATTAGACGGCGCAAAACGAAAGGGAAGACACCAACCCAATAAAAAGAAATAGGCGAACACCACAGCGCGAAAGAGCACATATCTTGAGACACTTGCACTGTTATAATCTAAAGAGATTTGCCTCCAGGTAAGGAAGGAAGGAAGGAAGAATGTAGAAGAAAGGCAGGAAAGTTAACCTGGCTAGAGCCTAGTTTGCTATCCTGCACGTGGGAAAGCGGAAATGGGCAAAAAAGAGTCTCGTAGGAACCGGAGCAGAACTTTTGTTCCCAAGGTACTACCAGCAGAACTGGCCCAGGGCCCAAGAAAATGACAGAGTTCGAGCCTGCCTCTATGGCGTACACGATACAGTGAGCTCGCAGCAGTTTTTCGCGCAGCGGCGAATCGAAGGCAGACGCGCTGCCATTTTCTCCTACTGTAAAAGTTTCCCGTGAGCACTGGATCATTTTCAGACGAGCACTTATATCAACCATGCCAAGTCCCCGTGTGATCAACAGCACTACTGCGATCATTGCAATCTTGTGTCACAGAGGGAATAACAAGAGAAGATGCATCTTTACTATACCACAACCGAACATGCACAGCGAAATTTACAGTTGGGAAATTCAAGATGGGCCTCGCGCGATTGCGTCTATGCTTGTCATGTGCAGCTCTCTCTATAAATTCCGTATGTTCGCTTGCTGAAGGTTGAAAGCTGATGGAAAATGTATGCCGCGACGCTAGCGATGTCTTGGCCAGAAGTCGTCGTGCTCCTTCGAAAACGCACGGCGTCAACAAATGACTGTAGCTGATTTTCTTCCTTTAGAGGCCGGCCCTTTTTACACCAAACGTTTTAGGTGCCCCTGCTAGGCGCAAACGCCATCGGCAGATCGCCCGCCGCATGTCCCGCAGACTTTATTGGTCTCTTTCGAACGCGGCACACATAGCTGAAGCGGTCATCGGGTTGCGGCTGACTGGAAGCTCCGGGAGTGCTCGTGCATGCTTTTTTCAAACCCAGCAAGCCAGGCCAGGCCTTATTACGCTAGACGAAAAAGTTTCATCATGTTTTCGTTACACCTCAATGGGTAAAATGAATAAAAACGTTATCGCAAAGATGCACCGGATTTTGCTAACAACAGACACCGAAAAAAATTCTGCGCTCTCCGGCCCAGCCACGGTTGTTTTAGCACCGCAGGCATATATTTGCCGCGCGATGTGTCACGGAGCCATTCTGCGTTGGATCGGTACACGTCGTGCTGATTTGTTTTGGCCGCGTCCTCTTTTGGGCGGTGACGACGACACGCAAGAAAATGTCCGCGCACGTCGGCTTATCCAAGCGTGCGCATAGAAGCGCGGACAAAAGTAAACTGGGAAAGGGAACGGGGATCGAAGCGAATCGCGCCGTATTTTGGACAGCGCCTACGTGATGCGTGCGTGGAGGTGACCCCCTCAGGGCAGCGGAGGACCACGTACACCGCGTGAGTGGAGCTCGTTCGCCTCTCAATACGGACGATTACTGCCTCGCGTGTGCGCCTTCATGCGGCAGGTTATATTCAAGCGAGGATTTCTATGCCTCCCAGATGGCGTCGCTCGTCGAGCGACACGCACTGCAGGAAAGCCAACTTGCACAATGGGTTCACAAAGCGATGATGGTGAAGATAAGCGAAAGCACATCAAGCGTCTCAAGAAAAAAAAAAAAAAAAAAAAAAAACGCTTCCCGCGGTCGGAATCGAACCTGGGTCCCTCAGGGCATGAAGTCGACATCTATCCGATTGTGCCATTCCGACACGGTCGAAGCAGTCTGGATTTTGGACTTCGACTCAGGTTGCACGGGAGAAAGCTTCGCGTGTTAACCACCTCCCTCCTATGAAAGGGACTTTGATTTCGTAGTTTCATACAGATTTTCGTGCTGTTATAAAATTATTTTCAAATATTTTAACTAGCAGGGGCTAATATTCAAATAGTTTAACCTCGCAAGGCCGGCACCCTTATGGTTGGAGCAAACCCCTCTATCATTGAAGACATTATTTTTAACCTCTCTATTCTCTGTATGTACCGCTCATTTGGACACGGTTCGTGGCGGCTTAAAAACTGTCCAACACCCTTAAAATTATTACAAAACAAGACTTGATACACCAACAATCACACATTAAAACAACCTAGAACACTATTAGGATCATTAATTTGTCTCGGGAGTTCTCCCGCCAGATACAAAGGCAGAAAACTTGGCTGTGCCATTTTTCCAGCCTAAATGTTCAACTGCTCGTGCAGGAAGCATGCGGGGGCGAGCCAGTCACCACGGCGTAGCACATAGCAACGAGCAGAATGGTCGAGCTGAGGAGACATAACCTATACTCACATAGGGTTGTCAAGTTTAAAATTTCCTGCCCCCCGCCCCGCCCCGTGCCATTTTATTCGTCACAAAGCGGTAAAACAGTACCGCACAAACCGCAAACGAAAATCGTGGGCGGTATTCTAGCTTCCCGAAGCCTCCATTCAAAGAGGAGGCGACCAGCCGGGTGTACCAGGAGCTCTGGAAATTTACTGCCCGAAAATAACGGGTCCCGCGGTAGGAAGGGAGAACAGGGCAGAAAACGAGGCCCTTAAGACACGCCGGGAAAGCTGCCGGGCTCTCATCCCCCCTTGGCGTATCCTGCCTTTGTCTTTGGAAGGCGAGCGTTATAACCCGAAACTACGTCAGCGGAGTTTTCTTGGCGCCAGTGGCAAATCGTTTGCCACGCCTGCGCAGAACAATCTCCAAGTCTCAGTTTGCTGAGCCTCGGCTCCAGAAAAATAAACGAAAGGGACAAATTGGGGCGACTGGAGCTGGCGGTAGGAAAGAGCGCGAAAGGAGAATAAAGGCGAAGTAACTACACAAAAAACGTTATTGCGCTCGGGAACTAGTAAAAGCTGGCGACCAGCAGCTTCCTTTCCTCGCTCAATTTCACGCTCACCGAGTCTTGGCAGGGAGCCCTCCCACCCACGGACGAGGTTCTGTCTGTGTTCGGCCGCCCCTATTCTCAGGGCTGCAGCCTGCAGGTTCAAGCTGCTTCTTTCAACACATACGCATATCAGTTAGTGCGGGCGGCAGCGTTCTGGTAGGACGAAAAATAAAATGCAGCCTAGTGGGGCGCTCGAAAGCTGGGACGTGTTTATCCATTCTCTCGCTCTTATCCAGAATAGGCATTTGTTCTCTCGCGGAGGTGGTCGCCGGGGAAACTTGTTTTTTTCGCCACGAAATAACGCAATGGAAATAAATCTCGGCAGTTTCATCACCGGGGACTTTTCGGCCACCGCACCTGCCTCGCAAGCAATAAAACGAAACGACGGCGACGTCGCGCACGAATCTTGGGAGACACGCGAGCACACGCGTCCTTTTTACCAAGCAGTGGCGAGGAAATTCTGAAGCGTTCGACCGTTCACTGAGCCTGCTTAGTCGCACCAAGCAGAACAAAGCGAGCGACAAAATCCCTGACATCGTGACGTCATTGTGGCGGTATTACTCCACGCGCAAGGCTTTATGAGGAACAGGCGGACGGAGCGCTTTTTCGGAAGGCCCACGTGGCATATCCTGACAGATTGAACAATGCTTCTAAAGAACACTAGTAACCGGACGGCTAACTCTGCGTTTCTTTCAAAAAGTGGCGTGGTTACATGTAGGCTCCTTTATGGCAGAGGATAACGTCTTCTAGCCTGCAGGTTTTTGTGGCTCCTATATCTCCTTCCAGACTCATCCGCCATATTCCATCACGCAAAATTTTGTTGCTGACAAGTACCCAGATAGAAGTTGCAAGCAGTTTGGGTGCGCACCGAGAACTCAGTTTCGCATAAAGGTTTTATTTTTAAGTTCAAAGGGATGCGCAGAACGGCACGAGAAAATTAAAAATAAAAGTTCCTCTAATTATCATTATGGTCTCAGTTGCACAGGCAGCGTGTTTTCCCGATATTGCAGTATGGGCTGCAAGTCCTTAGATTTTAGCGAAACAGCGACGCAGTTCGTACATTTGAAGAGAACGTATTTTCATTTGCGCATGCAGTACGTATTTTCACTTGAAAGGAGGTGCTTCTGAAGTCGTGTTCGCAAGCCGGCCTTGCTTATCCAGCACAATTTATTTCAACGGCTTTCCACATCTTGGGCGACGGTCAGGCAAGACAGTTACCGCTACGTCATGCATGGCCCACTGAACTCAATACTTGGCCCGTTATCTATCTTTGCTAGACTTTTGGGGATCCTTCGGATCTCCCTTTCCCCTTTCCCGCGAGCGCGGCCATCAGCCGCACGCGGCGCCCGCGAGATACGTCACGTTGCTACGTTGTCTCGCTGGTGGGCACGCCGCGGGCAAGAACTGCCCCTCCACGGCGTCGTTCCTGCTCACACAGAAGCTTTCCTTCTTTCGCGCCTTTTAAGCGGATTGAGAGGAGGAGGGATCACTAAGGCAACCTCGTGGTTCAGATTCACCGCTATGTTCATGAATGCTGCACAATCCATGTCGACGACAGAGCTCATTTCGGGCAATGACAGCAACATGCCCAATATTTGACGCAAAAATTTCATCGACGCTGTGGCACTGCAATGCCGAGCGTTATGTTTGCATTGCGAAATGCCCCAGTGCCGACCGAACTTTTGAGTCAAATCGTACGCTCGACATTGTCCTTCACCTAAAATTTTATTGCTTGCTGCATGGACTGGCCAAATAGGGCATTGTGGTGAAGCTTAACCACAGGCTTGTTTTAGGTATTCCTTTTTTCAGAGCTAAGCCTTAGATTGCCTTCCACTCGATATTCCTGACAGCCCTGCAGCCACCCTTGTTCTGTTTTCCTTTTTTGCCGGCAGAGACCTCTATTGCCCCTTTCTAATGTCCGCTGCCTACCTGCTAGCGCTTTCGCCACCTGTAAAACACATTGCTTTACGAGCGTTTATGTTCCCTCCAATTCGGGTATGGATACCTTGGCATTCCGTTACAATGTGTTTAACCGTCTGGTGATTTTAGCAACATACGCATGTCTGCGTCCTGCTGCGAGTATTTGATCATGTAGGTCCTCAGGTAGCCAGATTGGCCTTCAAAAAGCAGTGCACTCCCTCAAATGCAACCCACTACTTTCTGAAGTTAACTGTTCCAGAAAAATCATACAAAAATGAAAAGCGGCATACGCTAGAAGTTGAGCGCAACAGGTGCAAAGAACGTCGCAAACATAACGCCGTCAAGTGGCACCTTCGGCGGCTTCCGTGGTAAGTTAAGAATAGCGCCTAGGTAAAAGCTTCGAGAGGGTCTGGTCTGGATAACCTCATCATTTCCCCTCTTCTCTCTATCGCGCTGTTCGGCAACAGCTTAGGGGCTAAAAACAGTACACTTTCGCCCCACAATATCCTCTTCTTCTCAAAACAATATTTGCGAAAGCCTGCCCGAAACATGCGACGAGAGTGCGTGCGCTACCAGCTGCTTCTGTTTTTGCCACCGGCTCATCCGGTATGTTCTCCTCCTGGCCGGCGCGCGGCGTAGTTCGAAACCAGTTTCTCTTTTACCTCGGTCAAGGTTACACAAGAGCCGCGCCTGTCAAAATAGTATTTAAAACGTAAACAACCCGACTCAGAAAAGCAAAGGAAATCTCCGCAGGATCTCGCGTCCGTGTAGTGCGATAGCTTGGGCAAAAGTTTTCCCAACGTTATGAGTTTCTTAACCCTTTCATTGCAACGGCGCGCGCTTGTGGCACCAGCTAACCGTGTCCTAACGACTCAAACCGCAAAAAACATGCGCTGCAAGATGCTCGTGCCAGCAATGTACGAGGAAGCAGTGCCGTCGCTGAAACGTACGTGGGAGACAAAATTCCCGGTGGAATTCACAATTTTCGCAACGAAGGCTGTGATAGAGACAGTTCTTCGACTAACAAGCCGGATGAAGGATCAAAGTTGCCCTCGGGATTGAAAGTGCAGTTTCGTTGCCCAGCTGCTGCGTAGTCGGGAAGGGCTGGGGGTCGGTTGAGGTGATGTATGCATTTTATTACGTCAGGACGTGAGATGGCGTTTGGGGAGGTTGAACCACAGTGTCTTCACACTGAACAGGTTTGACCTCCAACAGAAGTCGTACCACGCACTTCGCGCAGAGAATGTGCGAATAGAAGGGTATGTTGGTGGCGCAAGCATAGGCATATAGCTCTACCAACGTGCGCTATTTGACAGGCATCTATTAACGAAGCTTGAATATCGACTTGGTTTACCGCTAGAAAATATTCAGCTATTGTAGAGGAATGGACAGTAAAGGAAGCACCCAGCACCGCTTTTTTTTTTTTTAGGGCGGGTTCAACCTCTGTCCCATTTACCTATACCCTGCAACCCGCCGCGGTGGCTCAGTGGCAAAGGCGTTGTGCGGCTGAGCACGAGGACGCGGGTTCGATTCCCGGACGCGGCCGCGGCCGCCGCTTTTCTGATAGAGGCGAAAAGCAAAAACGTCCGTGTGTACGAGATTTCGGCGCACGCTAAAGATCCCCAGGTGGTGAAAATTAATCCGGAGCCCCCCACTACGGCGCGCCTCATCGCCTGCGTTGGGTCGGGGCGTTAAACCCCAGAATCAATTAGTAGGATGCCTTGTGTATGTGCTCGATATACGGCAGCTAGTTCCGAACAATATCGGACGTTTGAAATACGGCGGGTTGATTCAGAACTGCCCCGGTCACGTGAGCACGCTTCGGGCTGTCTTGTCTACAAGTGCGCCCTCTGCAGCACAGCGAAACCTCTTTCTCGACCTTACTCACACGTTCATCATCATCATCATCAACAACAAAAACCACTATAACAACAAGAAACATCCGCACCAGCCTATTCATGTCCCCTGCAGGACGAAGGCTTATCCTATACACTTTCAACCATTCCTATATACGTTTTCTACGGGCGACGAACTTAAGCACCAGACTATAGACTGAACGCCTCCAGTGTCAATCAGTGTCAGTGCTTCAGCGCTGGGCATACGTGTCTACTCCAAATTTTCTTCCTTCTTTATTTTCTCTTTTCTGCCTATTTTCCCTTTCCCACGTGCAGGATAGCCAACTAGGCTCTAGCCAGGTTAACTTTCCTGCCTTCCTTCCTTCCTATATCCTGCGCTGTCCGAATCCGTTCGTCGCCACCAAATTTCTTCATCACCTCCCTCCACCGAGTTATCAGAGTTATACGGTTAGTACCCTTTCTCGGTAGCCATTGCGTCACCCTGGTTGTCCACCGGTTGTCATGAGTTCTCCGCATTGCGTGTCCAGCCCACGCCCCCTTCTTTCTCTGAATTCGAGTTGGGACATCTTGCATCCGAGTTCGCTCCCCAATCCAATGCGCTCGTTTCCTACGTCTGAGCGTCACTGCTATTATTCTTCTATCCATGGGCTCACCTCAGTTTTCTTTCAAGGTGCACAGTGGGGACTCGAGTCCCCAAGTTTCTGCACCATATGTCATTACCGTCTATCTTTGTTTTTATTGCCGGAGTTAGCGTACTGCTTATTACTTCAGAGTGCTTGCCGAATGCTCTTCAGCCCATTGTAACTCTACGCCTCCTGTTCTTCTCGTGGTTTGGATCGGGGTGCACAATTTTCCCAGGATAGTTATATTCGACAACCTCTCCTAGCCTTTCATTGCCTGTTGGCGCTTTCTGTATTATTTCTGTTTAACCACATCTACTTTGAACCCTACGACCAATGTTTCAGATAGCAGTTCCTGAAGCATCATTTGCGTGTCTTCTTCACGAATCACTGCACAGAACGATATCGTCCTCAAATATCAAGCGGCTCAAATATTTTCTATTTGCTCGTAACCTCACTGACTTATCCCAATCAGGCTTCCCAAACACGCCCTCTGTACATGCTGTAAATTATTTCAGTGAGATGGTGTTTCTTCGTCTGAGGTCCTCCCTAATAGGAAACTTTCCACTATTTTCAAGAAACGACATTCTTTGTGTAAGTCTCCCAAGAGCCCTACTATTATCTGAATACTTCCATCACTGCACGGGTTTCCGTCGAATCAAAGGCTTTATCAGAAAGGTTTGTTATGCACCAGGTATTACTCCATTGCCGGGTTGGTTTCATGAATATGATCCATTGATGAGTAGCTGCTCCTGAATCCAGCCTTTCCTTGTGGTTGTGCCATTTATGCGGTTCGGTTAACTAATATATTGGCAAACAACTTCTATAATGCGTGAAGTAGGCAGATAGTTATCTTATTCCTAAGCTCTTTGGCATTGCCCTTCTTGTGAATTAGAATTCTGTTGGCATTGTTCCAGGTCATGCACCCTTAACCCGCTGACGAATTGTGAGAATAATTCTTTTATCTTTCCGAGTTCAGTAACACCACCATCATTTAGTAGATCTGCAGTTATTCCGTCGTCACCGACTGCTTTCCCTCGCTTCATTCACTGGATGCGCCTTTTCCATCATTTAACTTCGCGAGCCAAGCTAGTCTGTTAAGCACTGTTGCTACATTATAAGCCTACATAGAACCTTTCCGTTAATTTGATCGTCTTTGCCGTGCTGTTTGTGCTACCAGTTTTGTCTCTCCGTGCATACATTATATCTGCCAACAGCCAGCTTCCTCTGTTTCCTTCAGACTCCCGGATTTCTTCATGTTCTTCAATCCTTCGCATTTTGTAGGCACGAAGGTAACGCTTACCCTTCTGTTAACCAATTTTGACAACTCCGCCAGAAGGATTCGGTCATTTGTTATTTAGACTCCTTCACATCCCTGCTTGTCAGATCGGCTCCTTCGTATTCTTTTTACCGGTTAATTGTCCAGGTCGTTGCCCTCCTACAGCTACTGCGGAATCTGTGTTCACCTTTGGTTGTCATTGAGTATGACTGCGCTCTCTTCCTCCTCAGTAAGGATTGCGACTTTGCTCAGAAGCTTTATCCGAAACTCCTGTGCCCTCGATCTTTCGTTGCCTTCTTTTCGATAGTTTCGTCCTTTCCCTCCTTAGGTTCTTCTTCTCTCCACCAGCCTGTGATTGCTGCTCCTAAGCTTGCCCAAACCCCTCGACATCCTGCTCAATACTTACATGGGCGCTTAAAATGCAGTCGACCTCATCCTGAGTTCCACCGTTTGGGCTTCTCCACGTGCGCATCCTGTTCGGGTTCCTCGTCCCACATCTTTATATAACTTGAAGACAGCGGAAGCCCGATATGTCGAACTGTGCTTCAGAAAATGCGGCGCCACTTGTGCGTTGCCACGTGCTGGGCAATCCTGCGGTGTGTCGAAGCGCAGGAAGAAATATGATCGGCCATCGATTATTCGGATACCCTATGCTCGCAGCAGTGGCACGTGCTCGTGTTGCGCACGATTCCCACTTATTATGGTCACTTGTGCGCACCGACGACGCCCGCTGCATGCGACTGCTCGCGAAGGCCGTCGCGCGCGGTTAGAAAATCGGAGGCCGCTTACTCTTGGCCGTGCACTCCTCCTTGGCGTCACCAGCGCTGCTGCTACTTTACGGCGCTAGACATTGTGCAACGAGCACCGGGGGAAACTGTAGGCGGTTTTAACGTACAAGCCGCCTAATAAATTGCTTCTGAGGCGCCTCAGGCAAAAAGACTAAAGAAAATTGAAGCACGGAAAGGACAAAATAAAATCATGTGACTAAGGAGGCTTACAGGGATCATGTTCCACGCACGGGCAAGTAATTATCTGCACGAATACACGCTTGATAGCGAATACACATACAGTCGGGGACTTAATTTTGCAGACCACGCGAGCGCGTGGCAAAAGCCACCGATGCGCGCTCTGGAGGCCCAGCGCCTGTTGTCGAGACCGGCGCGGCGTGCATGCGCGTCCTGTTTTACTTGCAGGCACGCCGATTTTCTCGCTCCCTGCAGCGGTGCTGCAATGATCACTCAAGCACCGCATAGCGACGCCTTTGTAGCATTCCTTTCTTCCCGATGCCACATTTGGGGCTTAACGTGACGATTGCGAGGGCTTTGGCGCAAGTGCTCCTCGCGTCCTGATAAACACTCCCATACAAAAATATTGTATGGTCGGCTATAGAAAATCCTTTTTATGGTCGTCTTTAGCTATTTGGCCCAATAATCTTTAGACTTTTCTATGGCTGTCTTTAGCGATTCGTATCGCCATTCCTATGGGTGTCTTTAGCTTCTTCTATAACCGGTTCTACGGCTGTCTTTAGCTATTCTTATCGACATTCCTATGGGTGTCTTTAGGTTCTTCTATAGCCGGTTGTATGGTTGTCTTTAGCGATTCGTATTGAAATCCCTATGGGTGTCTTTAGCTGCTTCTATAGCCGGTTCTATGGCTGTCTTAGGTCTTCTTTGGATATCTCTATGGCTATAGAAGAATCTAAAGACACCCATAGGAATGTCGATAGGAATGGCTAAAGACAGCCATAGAAATGTCTAAAGATAATTGGGCCAAATAGCTAAAGACAACCATAAGAAGGTTTGTCAATAGCCGACCATACAATATTTTTGCATGAGCTGCAGCCAGAAGAGAATCACCACTACTTGAAACACAGCGACCGCAGCAGCCGCTGAGAAATTATTAGCATGCTGCCATGCCGGCATAGAGCCTTGCAGATCTCTAGAACTTGTCCTGTGGCACTTAGGTGCATTCTGTAATATATGCTCCGTGAACACTTCAGCGATATAGGGGGAGCGCGAGGTTGCGATTGCAAACACTTCGCCAGTTTTCATTCACAAAAGGCTTAAACACAGGCATTCAAGGAAAGCAAAATCAACGGGTTTATTCATTCCATTCATCACATAAATGGCTACTATCTACGCTACTTCGCCACCAGTAAACAGTTGTTCACATACGCCGATCGAAAAACACAGCACACGCATTCCAACACCCTGGCTCACGCTTAAGTGACTCGCTCGACAGCCACACTACGTGGCACATTCCCCGCGAACGTCCGCCGAGACACAAATACCTACAGGTGCTGGGTAGTCCATAGAAAAGAAAGCACTCAGAAGTCGTTCATTACACTCAGTACTCAACGCACACAGCTGCAAGTTCGGTGGCTAAAATGGAAATGCACTCTCAATAAAACAATGAAGATGGTCGCACACAATGCAATGATAAAAAAAAACGTTTTTCCAAGTTCACTCAATTAGTTCCTAGTACGTTTTCTCAGTTTGCGAAAAAATTATTTTTGTCACATCACCGCGGCCAAATCTTCACTTCTGTCTACGTTGCAGTGCCCATGTGGTGCAGGGTAGTTTAGAAAAGTATTCGTGAACACCAAAAAAAGTCCTGCATTTCTCGCACTATAGAGTCTCTTCAGTTCGTAAGATCACTCACCCTAGAGTTTTGCGTACGATGAAATTCCTGTCACAGTATCGCAGGTATCAATTTTCGCATGACTTGAAGTTGATGTTGAATTAATCGTAACACTGTCACCGTAAACACCGAAATTCACGACACCAAAAAGCGACACATTTGCTTGGCATCACACCATCTACACGAGCACATTGCCGTCGAGTCGAAATTCCCAGCACCAGGCAACACGTGCCATGCCCGCGCACAGGAACAAGGAGACGAAATGTGGCTGACTGAGTACATCCAGGTATAAGCAGGTCCATCGCGATAGCAAATAGTGCGGAGATACATGCCCATCTTTCGATCTTTTTCTAACTTGTTTGCTGGTAATTTTTTTTTTGGTAAGTACAAGATCACTTAACGTTTTGTTTTCTTCATCCGAAAAAAGTTGTATCTGTTCTCAGTACTCAGGGAACATTGTCTGTCACTAGCATTGCTGCGCGCAGGAATACTAACACAGCGCGGGCCGCACGGCCGTGTCCTTCGGTACCCATCGCCAAAACCAGTATGTCAAACAAACAAAAGAAAATAAAACAGGAAGCAGGGGTGTCCCCTCTACCCTTTCATCGCTTCCCAGAATTTCTTCACCGCGCCTCCTTCGCCCGGCGTGGGTCGCTCTCCCCCTTTCTCAATGACTAATCTGAAAGTGGGGTCCGCGGGAGAAAGAATGCGGTTGTTCGCAGCTTCCACCATATTTCTGAGAGAGCGTACCCTGGGCCGCGAAAGTTATTTCCAATCTGCTTCCACGCTGTGAGGGCCGTTTTCAGAGAAGCCCGCTTTTTCACTTGACCGCGGCAGCGAAGGGCCACAGAGGAATAATTCTACGAAATTATACGTCTTTCGGTCAACGTTCATTTGCAAGCTTTGCGGACGCGCAGTATCCAAAGTTGAAACCTGAATTTGAGCGTTAATCAGTAGCTTCTTTTAATTGTACTTTTCCCGTATTGTTGGTATAATAAGTACCTAACCTTATGGAACAAATACGTTCATATAACCGGCCGATCAACCTCATCATCGTTATCCAATCTGTGTTGTAGATGTAGCTAGGTAAATCATGAGTATATGAATTTCGCGTCATAAGTCATATTGAAACCAGCAGAATAGGATTTAATGGTTGCTCGAATTATACCTTTATAGGCGAACACTTTTCGATTAGCGGCTGGAAACTTGGAGCCGTATGTTACTATGTAGTTAGTTAAAGAAGTCTTTATGGATGCGGGCTTGTCAGTTCTGCGCCAAACGCTTTCTTAATGCCGGCAAAATGTTGCTTAATTATCACACATCTAAAGGTTTACAGTCATATATTGTACTGTACCCAGCAGCAGAAGCTTTTATGGCTGCCTCACTTTAGCTTTAAAGCAAATTCTCTCCAATAGCTGGCAGAAGACATCCGTATGGTTCCAAGTTTGTAGACTTAGAGCTAAACAACGGCCCATAGCCAGCCAAATGAGCTTTTATGGCTTTCTCTCTATAGCTTTAGGACGAACTCTTTTCAATAGCTGGCAAAAGACAGCTCAATGGCTCGAAGTCTGTAGACTTAGAGCGAAACAACGGCCTATAGCCAGCCGAATGAGCTTTTATGGCTTTCTCTCTATAGCTTTAGGACGAACTCTTTTCAATAGCTGGCAAAAGACAGCTGAATGGTTTTGAGTCTGTAGACTTCAAGCTAAAAAATGGTCTATAGCCAGCCAAAAGAGCTTTGCCGCGGCTGGTCTATAGAACTAAAGCCATACATCTTTCTTTAGCTGGCTACAGTTACCTGAATAGCTGTGACTCTATAGACTAAACACATTAGGATGTTCTATAATCGTCTAAAGAGAATTGTATGGTTTACAGTCTTTAGTGCAGGATCTATAAAAACTTCAATAGCTGGCTATAGCTTAATTTATGCCTTTTTATGGGTGACCATAGAGACCCATAGGCGGCCATAGCTCACCATACATTTTTCAATAGACGCCCATAAGGCATTTTTGTATGGGCTTGCGCGGAATGTTTTCTTTGTTTGTTTTGTGCTTTATCGTGTGTAGACGATGAGACTAGCGGCTTGCGAACGGCGTCCCCGAATGAAGCGCGTAGGAAGCACAGTCTCACGGTACCGCTCTACCGACGACTAAATGCCAGCTGTATGAATAGCGAACCTTTATTCACCTTGTTTATTTTGTAATTTGTCCACTGAACATATACTTCAGCTCGCTCTTCGCTGCCCATAAAGTAGGCGATTTGCAAGTTTGATAAAAGAAATTATTTCGGTGTTTTTGCTGCCTACTTCCTTACGTAAAAATGATAGAAATGCGTACCCATATAAATTGTCTGTTCGCTCTACCCGTCGCATTCGTAAAAATGGGCCCTCGGGTTCCCATTGAATGCCGTAAAATTATTCGCTACTTTTGAGAAGCCGTTTTTCAAAGGGACATTTGCCGACTTACTAATAGGCCAAGATGTGCTGTTAGGCGAGGAATTCATGCCTACGGGGATGAATTGCTCCAAGGCCGGAGCAATTCTTCAAGGTCGGCTTGCATTGATTGATTATGAGGTTTTAACGCGCGGATGCTACACAGACGATTAGGCGCACCGTAGTTGAAAGCTCCGGATTAAATTTGATTATCTGGGGATGTGTAACATGCGCCGAAATCCCGAATACACTGAGGCTTTTCGCTTTTTGCCACCATCACAAAAGGGCCACCTTGCAGATGCCCAGCGGAGCGGAAGGACAAGGTCAACAACGAAACAGGAGCTGATTGTTTTTCAGTGGTTGAACATCCGTTCATTAGTGGCGTTCCTCGATGGGAACCCGAGGTGTCGTTTTGAATAATGCCGACGGGTAGAGCGAACAGACAATTTATATGGGTACGCATTTCTATCATTTTTAAGTAAGGAGGTAGGCAGCAAAAACAACGAAATAATTTCTTTTATCAAACTTGCAAATCGCCTACTTTATGGGCAGCGGAGAGCGAGCTGAAATATATGTTCAGTGGACAAATTACCAAATAAACAAGGTGAATAAAGGTTTGCTATTCATTCAGCTGGCATTTCGTCGTCGGTAGAGCGGTACCGTGAGACTGTGCTTCGTACGCGCTTCATTCTGGGACGCCGTTCGCAAGCCGCTAGTCTCATCGTCTATACACGATAAAGCACAAAGCAAACAAAGAAAACATTCCGCGCAAGTGTTTATCAGGACGCGAGGAGCACTTGCGCCAAAGCCCTCGCAATCGTCACGTTAGGCCCCAAATGTGCCATCGGGAAGAAAGGAATGCTACAAAGGCGTCGCTATGCGGTGCTTGAGTGACCATTGCAGCACCGCTGCACGAAGCGAGAAAATCGGCGTGCCTGCGAGTAAAACAGGACGCGAATGCGCGCCGCGCCGGTCTCGACAACAGGCGCTGGGCCTCCAGAGCGCGCATCGGTGGCTTTTGCCACGCGCTCGCGTGGTCTGCAAAATTAAGTCCCCGACTGTACCTAACGGTTTGCCTTTCCCCCGCTCTACGAACATGCATTTACGTAAAAAAGCACTGACTTCTTTACGGACGAGCCATGTGTTTAATTATATTCCTTCTGGAAAAACCGTTGAATGCATGGTCAAAGGAGATCGATACCCCGTACAGAATTTTTTTTCCGATATGGCTGCTGGTACGAATACACTGACGTAGGGCGAGCGGCGCAGTCGGCGCAAACCCGTAGCGGAAGAAAGTTACGTGTGCACTTTGCATTGTTCTAGTTCTTTTTTCTTTGGCACTTCCGGTTTTTTTTTTTTTCTCAAAGCTGATCTGTTTACGCCGTGATTCCGCTCACCAACTACGAAGCTCTCTCCTACCTCACTCACTCACTCGGTTTGCTCACTCGCTCACTCGTCGTCGTCTCCGTCTACGCGTGGACAGCACAAAAAGCAACCAGAGCCATCGGTGTCATCGTCTTCGTCAACGCCGGAGAGCCGGAGATCGGTGAGAAAGATAAATGTAAACCGTTGTAATTGTCCCTGTCGCCTTCGATGCGGCTGCGGCTGCGTGTTTGCAAACATGTTCCCCAGGAATCGCGCACAGAGGCGGCAGGAAGCGGAGAGTGCTGATGAAGTAGAGCGTGAAGCAGTGCGTGCCTCAGGGAGCGGCATTCGGCGCATCACAGTAGGGGCGTTCACCAGGCCAGCCAGTTCGGCCGCCCATGCACCGTCATCTGCGCTAAAATCGCCCCAAATCTCCTATGACCGTCTGGGGACTTTTTTGTACTTGCCACGTGGAGCCGTTCATTTTTTTGTCCTTTTTACCCAGGATTGACTTTTACGGCAGTTTTTTTTTTTTTTTTTTTTTTACGGGGACATTCTTTTTTTCTAACACTTGGCATAGGTACAAAATGTGAGTGCCGTACCCTAAGTAAATGTCCACCACAGAGCCCGAACGCAACAGGCCAAACTTAACAACAATAATTGGCAAACAGTGGAGCCGCAAGAAGGCTGTGACTAAATGCCTAACACCCTAGTTTCGTTGTCGGGGTATTCCATTGCACGCCTCTTTGGGGAAGCCGCAATCTCACGGTCGAATTGTCTGCAGCTGGGATAGCTGCTTCATACCTGCTCCCTTTCGTCCACACTTCGTTCCTTTATACATCGTTCTAACAGTCCTTCCGCGCCAAATTTTACCGTAAACTTCCCCAGCGTCTACACTGCAGCCTGCCATTCCAGACCACTAAATCGCTAGTCGAATGTGCAATCGCGAAAACGGTGTCAAACCCTGTTACCCGCAAGCCAGTGCGTGCGTGTTCAGTGGTTTTGACGTGAAAAAGGCACGAAGCTGACGCGTTGTGAGCAATGTGCTCCTGTTTTAGTGCTTATTCTGACCAGTCATGTGTCTCCCATAGTGAACGGACATCAGCTACAAGACGCCTTTTAGTAGAGTCCCCAGTGAGCACCGTGCAAGCGGCCGCTGGTATTTCGCGCGGCGAATAACTCGCGTAGGTAAATGGGGCAATGGTCGATCGATTATCGGGGGTCGCTTGCAGTAGCCGTTGTTTATCAGGCACAGGACATGCGACCACAGCGCAGTCGCCTCCTCATTTAGTTGAAAGGAGATGTTTGTCGATGGTCGACCGCAGAGGGGGAGTGTGAACAAAAGCTTTCAACGTCCACAAGCATCTCTCTCTCTCATCCTTCTCTCTTTCCCTCTTGATAGAGTAGAGAGGTAGAGAGAAGGGGGTCGTATAAGCTTATTGCACTGAGCGTGTGACATTAACGGCTGTGCACTCCGACAGAGAACCCTATAGACGCCAACAATTTTTTGAATTTCCCTTTAGACATCAGGTTAACATACTCCCCTTTTGTCACGCCAGTCATTAAACCTTTTTGTTTAAACTAATAAAGAAGGCTCACAAGGTCCTTCGTTTTGGTCTCCAGCAAGCTTTGGCAAACAAAGTGAGAAAGGAATAAGAAAAACAGGGTTCATTACATCGCACGCGTACAGAAGACTTGCGTACAATGTCTCCTTTTTTTTCTTCCTTGGCGAGAATATTCCCAGGGGAGCATAGGGGGGCGGGAAAGAAGAGTTTCTGCTAGGCTACAGGGCTCGGGTCAGGAGCAGTTTATCATGGTGGAATACGGCAGCCTGACGGCTCGGCATGCTGCATCCCGAGGCGCGCGGGAGCAAGCAAAAAACGCGCACCATCACTCAAGCCGATCACGACAGTGGCAGCTGTTGGGATTGCGTGGCCGACGGCGGCGGCAGCAGCTCGCAGATGGCTCGCATGGCCGCCCAGGTGCAGTGGAGCACGCAGGAGACACTTTCTGGACGCGCCAGCCCGGTTTAGAGACCCGGTTTCGACGCGCAGCGCTAAAATGAAAGCGAGCTATATGGGCGGGAGTATGGAGGGGCAGAAGGGCACGTTGAGCGAACATTAACTCTGGCAAGGAGCAAAACAGGAACAACCCGCGCGAGGCGGGATGCCTGCTCGCGCCTCGTGCAAGCAGCAGCAACAACAACAACAGCACGCGTGCCTGCAGTGCCAGTCGGTAGTGGAGAGACAGGGGAGCCCTGTGCAAGCCCCGAACAGGTAATTGAGTGGAATGCGTACGGGCAGACCGCCCGTCCACACGCCCGGACGACGTCGAGGCATCAGCTATGGAATGCGCAGCATGCTGGAGGTTATGGTCAGTACGTGACGGCTGCGCGGCCGTCGAGTGCGGCCTATGTACACACGCGAGCAAACCGAGGGCGAAACTGCACCACTCGTCGACGTAACGGACATAAGGCGAGAGGAAAAAAAGGAGGGAGTGCGGGGGCGCTCGAGACATGTCGTCAATCTTATTCACCGTTCCAGAACCACTTATCGTAAACGATGCGGGAATGTAGAAACGGCTAACAAAGTTTCTACGCGGTGCAGCATTTATCCACGCAGACTGGGGGTCACCGCCGCTGAAGTTTTCCCTTGCAAATCGCCATTCGTACTTCGTACTGCCCCTCGCTGTTCATACAGCCATGTTCGCCGTGTCTTTGCAGTTCACTATAAAGGTGTGTTGATCCATACACTAGATCGAAATTCAGACGTGACTATTTCTTTGTTACTAAAAGCAGAGCTTTACTGAACACGCAGTTAATATATCGGGGTTCTACGCTGTACAGTGTTTTGTTTGTCAGGTGAGCAGAGCCTGATTTTTGTTCGTTTTGTGGCATATCTGCGACTCATTTCTAAAAAAAAATGGGGGCACAACTGAAATATTTGTCCGTGACATTTCCTCCTTCGCAAAACTCGGTAGTAACGTGTCAGCCACGGCTTCCGAAAATTATGTTTTCCAGTGAACCCTTTTACACACGGTACACAGTGAAGAAAAGTTGCTTCATGCGGCTAGCGCAGACGGGATGCGATGCACCGCTCTTGCTGCGACAACGAATTCGCTTTCCGCCGCAATGTCCTCGCGAAGCTGCCGCAGCTGCGAGATATATAGGGCGCGGGAAGTGATCACGCGGGGTCGGGACGTAGGACGAGCTCCGGAGCTGCTTTGAGCAGTGGCGATGGTTGATGCGTGTGTCGGAACGGCGATCAATTTAATGCTGTCGAAAACCGAGCAGAAGTTCCACGTGGCCCGTGTATATTCCGTCGCCTTTCCAGCGTTTCTCTCTCGCGCCGTCGCGCGTGGGGTGTACCGCATTCGTAGTTTGGGTGTTAGCCCACCGTATGAACCACTGCCGCATCGGCTATTCCGTGGAGGATATTCGAAGTAACTTCAAAATACCCAGGAATGTGTAACGCTTACAGCGTTCAAACTGATATTTGTTGAAGAGATCGATTACAAACCTTTCTGTAGCTAGAGCTGCAAACGTTAGGCTTCGCTCTGGATCCCCGGTGTGTCACGCAAAAACTCAAGGTTCCATTTGCCAGCCCGAGCGGCCACCTCGGCGAGAAGGAGTGGGCAGCGAGCGGCGGTCATTTGACCTTCATAAGCACCGGCGCATACGCAACGCACACAACCCGGCGAAGCCGAGAATCGCAGAATCACTTAGCGCAATTTCCTGTCGCGTATAAACAGAAGTGACTACATGAAGAATTCGCACGTGGAAAAATTCATATAGTTCCACAAAGAGGAAGAGCGTTTGGGAAGCGATACCCCGCAGCAAGCGACAGCTCCGGAAAGGGGAAAGTGGGGGTACCATGTTTTGTCGTTCCCAGCCTATTATCAGAGTGCAAAACTGTCGTAAAGGTGGCTATCGTTTCTGAGTTCACAGTCATCTTCTTCGGCATTCAATTGGATCGCGTCAGAATAATGGGCCGTTATTTGCAATCAAAATTGTTTTTTGTAAATCTTTCACATCCCGGCTGAAGCTTGACGGTAACAGCGGAAAAAAAATGCACAGGGAAGGACAGTAAACGAGCACAGAAGTGTTTTTGTGCTGTTAGCATAATTTATTTCAGACTACCTGGTACCCTCACGCTTTCGATTAAGGCTGTTTGGTTTAGGTTTATAAATTGCTTTCAATTGCCCTTAGAGTTTCACAGCCAGTGTTGGAAATAATAATGGCCGACGACTAAACTATTCAGCTATGAACACACCTCGCCCCTCAGGTCCCGAGGCCATTGCTGCAGCGATAACACGCCCCTGCTTGGCACCTGTTGGCACCTGTTTGTAAAGCTGTTGAAACACCTGACTAACTGTAACCTTCGTTCGCGGTCTCCTGATCATGCCACCCTCGCAGTCAAAGCACAGAGCATGAACGTTAGCGACGAGTAGTGTACTCTCAACACGGGGAAGTGAAGGTAGTTGTAAAGATTTCGTGATCAGGCTGCAGTACAGAACGCGCACTCCGCGTTCTTAGCTCTTTCGGCCTATGGAGAGGCATTTGATCACTGGAAAAATCTTTCCAATAATGTCGTTTCCCTCACACCGTCGTCATGAACGATTTGATGACGCCATCAGTGACGACACGCTGGCAAGGCCGCAGGTCGGCATTTCACGAATTACCAGCACGCTTAACCGGCCTAAACTGTCTGTGAACAAAGCAAAAGTCATTACCAACGACAAAATAGTTGATCGAACCACATGGCGAACGAGAGCGACGTCAGTGCGGCAGGTAGTGCGGTGGCGGCCCCGGATTGTGCCTTCTACTTGGCCAAGCCTCACACGCAGGCTGGATCTCCGGACACATCCGCGGAATAGACGCATAAAGGGAGACACGTGTTGAACTGCCAAGATACAACCACGAATGAGAGTACGACAAATTCACTTCAGGGTCCCTTTCAGCGCTAGCGTGGATATCCGCGAGGCTCTAGGCGGGTGTCTTGTCCTCAGAGCTGTTGTTCTTCTGTTTGAGCACATATTTTGTTGAGAAAACGAGGATTCGAGCGTGAAAATGTGTTTTATGGAAATTGAAACGTATTTCGCCACCGCTTGTGAGCATGTATAGTGCCCCAGATCTATTATCTACACCCGGCGGCAAGATAAGCCGGGGGACGCGAGCGCGTGGCAAAATGCAATGGCGCGCCATCTGACGGTGCATATCTGGTGTCTAGACACCGATGTGCGCGTGCGCATAAAACCCCTGTATACTACCGGTGTATTTTCCTTCGCTTCAAGCGGAAATGCTGATAGCATTGAGCGCTTGGCGCTATGGGGTCAGTTTTTATGCTCATCACCCCTCGCTCGCACACGCTTTGGCGGCAGACGGCGAGGGTGACGCGTGTTTTTCTCTATCTGCCTAGCTCCGAAAAAAGAAGCATTACAACGATATATTGGTACCAGTTTTAAGGCCGATAGCGTTTGTTTGGCTGTCTAAACGCGAAAATTTCGGTCTGTGTCAATCAATTCAACGCGTACTGAAACTTACTAGTTATTTTTGTTCTTTTTTGTCAACCCATGGCTGTGCTGATTTCTCCTCCTGTTTCTTTCCCGTCAATACCTTTTTTTAGTCCGTCTGCAAGGCGACCTCTCATCCCACTTTATTCAAATAAACTATTTCTCGCCTCAGTTCCTTTCCGTTTTGGTGTGCTCATTTTTAGATACCAACTGACTGTATGTTTCAGGCACAAAACACAGAGACGCAATGGAATGCACGTGGCACAAGTTCGTCACTGATACGGGCAAGATATGTTATCTGTCGTATCGAGGCAAAGCGAACAACGCACACTACCATCTGCGTTCGCCGCCGAAGCGTGTGCGAGCGAGGCATTCCAGCAAAGAAAGTGACCTCTATCGCCAAACGCTGAATGTGATGAGTTTTGCGGCTAGAAGTGAAGGAAAAGACAGGGTAGCAAGCGTGGTTGGACGCGCACGTGCACGCGGATGTCTCGGCACCAGAAGTGCAACGTCAGATGGCGCGGCGGTATACAATTTGCCACGTGCTCGCGTGCCCCGCTTATTTTGCCGCCGTGTGTACTACATCCCCATAATAAAGACACTTCCGTTCTCCTCCGGTGAATACGGAAATGCAGATTTCCGGCTGCAGACACGATCCCCACCCATTGTAAGCGGTCTCGAATTACGGTCTCAAAGTTGGAACCCTATCCCGCATGAAAAAATATATAGTATATTAGGTGCGTGCATGTAAACATCTGTGTGCGTGCGCGTGTGCGCACGCAGACATGCACCTCTTTTTTACCACCTTTTGCCCCTCTTATTTACCATTCGTGACCCACGGCCCGTTAAGAAAAAGACAAGTGTAATTAAAACACCTGCAAGAAAAACCTTCGCATGATAGAAAAAATACCTCTAAGGTAGCCACCACGACGTCTTTCTCTGCGGTGTCTGCATTCCGTGCACTAAAGGGCCTAGTCCACAGCCAAGTAAAATCACAGGCCGTAAACGTTAATTGTCCGCGGCTGCCCAAACATGCAGGAAAAAGTCGAACGGGTACGTGCAGAGGCTAACATCCGGTGCGGCCATCAACGCGGTCAGTTTAAGGTCCACAAGCCACATGGGAGGGGAACGGAGTACCGGATTACACCCCCAAAGCTCCAAGAGCAAAGCAGTAGCAGCAGCAGCACCAAAACAAAACAAAAAAAAGATCACGGCAGGTACCTCCATAGCATCAGGTAGGCAAGGGACACGATGCAGAGCACGTCGTGAGGAGGCCCAGGGCTCACTACTGCGCGGGCAGGAAGGCTTCGAGGGAGGCAAATGGCGTCTGGCCACGACAGAGGCTTCACGCGCCAAGGGCTAGGTCAGAGCTAATCAGCCTTGATCAGACCACGCGGTAAGCAGTTACGGCATGGGGTTTCGGACATCCGCAGTCCCGCCCCGGCACAAGGCGGCCAGCCTTCTGGTCGCGAGGGGTCGTTAGGCCCCAAACAATGCCCCTCGGGTCGTTTCGTTTCGGTATGCCAATTAACACACAATGCGGCCGTGCTGGAGTCTCCCACACGGTTCCCTTCCTTCACGCGAGCCGGCCCGCGTGCGAGCACCCCGCCGTAAACGAAAGGGGAGCTGCGGAACAACCCCGGAGTGGCTGTGCCCCGGAAAGCCCCTTCTTGGTCCGCTACGACTCGTCAGGACTGCAGCACCACAAGAGTGCGGAGTTCCTTAGGGTAATAACGTGTGCTGCAAGGTAGCGCAGTTTCCGAAGCTTGATATGCACAGCGTGTACAATCACTGAAGGGCGACGTTACGGCTAGACAGAATATGTAAAGGATGACTTCTTTTTTATATAGACGGGGTAAAGGGATCGTTCAACATGCTTCCGAAGTGTTTGAAATGAGATCAACGTTCCACACAAGTTGGCTGATTCCGGACACAGTCCCAATGTTGGCGTGAGAGAGACTGCGGCGTAAACTGTGGTTCTGAAATGTTAAAAGAATGACGAATCCTATCGATGCCTGTGGCATTTCGTATCACTAGCCCCATTCGACCGCTCTCCGTAAATAGGACGGCCCCTGTACTAAGTCGATCAGACATGCATTCAGCATTTGTAACCTGCCATCACGAGCCCTGCTTTTTTGCGAGCTCGCAACCGTGACTGCCTCATCGCCTTCATTTCCTCGGATGTGCAGTCGCTGCGCCTTCTCTTCTACATTTTTGGTGTACTCGGGCCTGGAGCGTTTCCTGCGCATTTCCCGAACTTTTCCCGAAGTATTCGGTCCGGTGGTGAACGCTTCAAATTCCACGGACGTTTCATAACTATGCGGACTGGCACCAATAAAAAAAACTTTAGACTTCGGTTAAATCGGTAAAGGAGGTATTGATTGCCGAGCAAATTAGCTACTGGACAGTGCCCCACTAACCACATACTCTCACATACTCCTTTTAGTTTTGCGGAGGTGTTAAAAAAAATATTGTTTAAAAACGATTACTAAGCGCAAGTTGCGTGCCCACATTTCGTGCCCCTGCTAGTCCTTACACCTGATTACGTCTAATGGTCAAGTTTTACAGCGCTTGTGTCTTTTTTTTTTGTTTTTTCGTCCGAGTCTTTGCGCTGTTTGTTCAAGAAGAAGAAGAAGAAGAAGAAGTTTATTGTAAAAGAGGAAGGTTACATGTGAAGATATATCCAGACGAGGGTCCCATAGTTGATACTGCTGTATGTATAGCCAACTAGCTCATGTATAGCCAACTAGCTCAAACCCAAGCCTTAGTTAGATTTATAATCGCATTGATCGGGCGTCCTTGTCTCATGTTGGCTTGTTGCTGCGAAAGACAGTATTGGCACTGAAGCATTAACGTGTAACAAGAAGCTAGCCTTGGCCGCTGTATGCTAAGGCAGAAAGTTCGTTGCACGTTGGACCCAACCAAATATCTTCAGGGGCTGTTAGACAAATGTACAAAGGTTCACGCATCGTAACCGCATGCAACCACGTCGAGGGTACGATAGTTTTGTGTGTGTGCGTGCGTGCATGAGCCGCTTCCAATTTTCCTGCCATCATCTGCCGCCCAAGCAACGCGTTTTCTTCGCGGCTTTTCTTTCTGCCACGTAGACAACCGCTGTGACGGGAGAGCCTGGAAGCACTTTCGGAATCTTTATGCGGAAAGGCACTGTGTGCGTGCTTCTCGCGTTAATTCTAGATCGTATTCCCGCTCAGCCCAGCGCAACGTGTATCGTATACGTGCTTGCACAGCGCGGTCTGCGCGTAAACGGGCCGTCTGATTTACTGCAGGCTGCCACTGTCGTCGCTCGGCGACCATCCTCGGGGGTCGGAGCTACCGCGGCCGTGAGACCCATACATGAAGTTTGTTTTTTCTTTGGGTCATGTATATAGAGCGAAGCATCGTCTTATGAGGACGAAAATACCAGGGCACCTCTAATCACGGGATGCGTCCGAGACAGAATGTACGAAGCGAGCTAGAGAACGGACGCACGACTGAGATGTGGGTGAGCTACAAGACATGGCACGAGTCGAGGCCACTGGTTTCATCACTAAACGTAAACTTTCTCCAACCCTAATCCCGCTAGTATCCGCAACTTCGGATAACTGCGCGAGCCAAACCGACAGAGCCAAGCCTCTAGCAAAGGCGAGTGGTGATGGTGAGCAATGAAGAGCACATCCATTCGGCCACGCCTCTGGTCCTGCATCAAAAACCAACCAGTACGCAGATCCTTGAACACTATATCAGCTTTCAACAGTTTTAAAAACCATGAACGCTTAGTTTAGAGGCAGCTATCATATGCACCAGAACCCGGTCTTTACCCGGTATATTCAGAAGTTCATAATAGCATACGATGGCTGCAGATGACAACGGCGGACAGGAATCCAAGAAAGAGTAATACTTTGACACCGTTCTTTGGTCGCCGAAATATCCTCCAAATGCGAATAAAGTTGTACTTTTCCTCGCGCAAAACTGCGGATGCATCTTGCGTCAATATCTTGCGGACAGCGCCAGTCCGGTTAGTTGTGCGAGCAGAGTCAGCAGTTTACACACTGAACGTGCGAGAAATTTTTCTCTCCTGGGTCTTCATTGCCTGGCCCTGTTCACCGCCCACTAACCCGACTACCGCACTGAGCAATGCTAGAAGCTATACTGCAATATCCTATTACCAAGTCATGAGCACACCGTTAAACACCGTGAAATATGCTGAAAACTCCACAGGGAAGGCGCAGTCGACAAAGTCACGACCACATGTCCGTAACTGTTAAATTCTTTGGTGCTTTTCCGAACCCGATAGGCCCAGCTTCGCACCCTGGGCCAGTGCACGTGTTCCGCGTGTTTGTGTCCTGTACGGAACATTTTCCGTCCCTTATGGACATCACAAAGCCTTAAACGGCCTTTAGTAGTATACTCAGCGTTTCATAATAAAAGAACCCCTGGCGTCATACCCTCTGTCGTCCCTGTGAGGTGCACCGTTCTAATAACGAGAAAACAGCCAGTCCCAGTGAAATAGCAGAAGCGTTGCAAGCATAACTAAGCGAAGACTGCACACAGGGCAGTGACGCTGCGAACAAAAAAACATGTCATTACCTGATTATTAATTAAAAGCTCCAATTCGGGAATTTACGCATTCCAGAAACACCAGTCTCCCTTCATGGCGAAATCCTCCTGTGTAATCGCTAGCCATTCTGAAGGCAGCATTAAAAACTATATTCCAGACCTCCCAAAAACTTGTTCAGAAAACACGTCATCGGCTTAGTAAAGCTACGCGAAGGCTACTGCTTCACGTTGTCATGAAGATCAAGCACGTAATGCACGGGGGGTCACCGGTATCTTCGGCAAAATCGTCAACGTGTCGGTAGATGAAGACCACATGCACAGTGACAACCCTTCCTCGCGACATTTAAGCTGGACGTAGATCGCTCGTCGCCGAAAAAGATGTAATTGATGAAGCCAGTGTAGTAAAAGCTTCCCTTTATGTCCATTCCCACTTATGCGTGGCGTCCGCCAATTTTTGCTTAGGTATAGGTGATGGGGCTATTGAAACCAAATCACTAGAGTGCCGGAAATGCTGAACTACCGATCTCTCAATCTGAGCTCTTGAAACAAGCAATGACCTGTATAGTGCGAAAAAAAAAAAAACGAAGTATAGTAAGACAAAGAGATTCCTTACGTTTGCCCGAGGGGCAGGGTGGGCGTTCGAGACAACAGAGGTCTAACTCGTTGTGGCCAGTGTTCTCGGTATTTGAGAAATACATCCTTTTATTGGCTTTCGCGATGATGTGCCAAAGACAGCGTGAGCCCGAACAGAGCAGCAAACTTCCCGTGAATATATCAGGCGATTCGGAAGTTGAGTCCACTTCCCCGCCATTTCATTTCCCTAAAACAGTGCGAGGATTACGAAAAACAATACGAGTACACTCATAGACACCAGTCACAAACGGCCCTTCCGATAGTTCCTGTTTGGCACCCAGCAGTCAGCGCCTACTTATAGACCGTTTACAGCGCGGCGCCCTGGGCGCGGCCATGTTGGCCGGCGTGACGTCATTCGACGTGGCTGGCCATTTAGAAGGCGTTTCTCGCTGTGGCCTTCGCTGGTGCCCGTGCGCATCTGCGAGCGCCGACGCGGCTCGATGAGCGAATTTGGCAATTATTTTGGAGTATTGCTATGAATGCTGCTTTTGTCCAACTAGGTAGGGTGTGCCAACGTTCAGAGATTACTTAGCCACAAAAAAAAAAAACCCATGAAGGTTGTTCCAGCGCTGTTTTGATTGGCGTTCGTCCCCTTCACGCGTTCCGTCTAAATAAAGCTGTCCGGCGTCTTTATTTTTTTTTCTATTTCTATGTACTCTCTTGGAGTAACAATATAAAAGCCTAAGGGATGTGACATCGTGTAATAAAACACAGTTCTGCATGTATTAATATCCTCCTAAAGCTTGTTTTGAAAGCTTCCCTTTCCAGCCTGCGCTAAAATGGTTGGGTGTGGGCGCACTATATTATGAATATGAAGGGCTGTAAAGCAAAATATTGCTGCATGGGTGTGGGTGTTGTATATTACTCTTTTATCGCTTCTTCGTGTTTCGGCGTGCGATGAAAAAGCTGTAGCACTCAGCGTTATAATTGTCAGCTGACTTACAGCTTATGCGGTGTACCTTGTATACCTGTTCCGCATTATCATCTGTTGCCTGTTCGATATGTGCTAACTTGCGGCTACGAAAACACATGCATGTTGAAACAGCCTTATGGCGACTAAGGCATTGCGCTGCTGAGCACGAGTTCGCGGGTTCGATTCCCGGCCGCGGCGGCCGCTTTTCTGATGGAGGCGAAAAGCAAAAACGCCGTGTGTACGAGATTTCAGCGCACGTCAAAGATCCCCAGGTGGTCGAAATTAATCCGCAGCCCTCCACTACGGCGCGTCTCATCGCCTGCGTTGCGTCGGCGCGTTAAACCCTTTAATCAATAAAACAGCCGTATGGCGCATACAGTGGACGGAAAATTCCCCCGCATTTCCCCGAGGGGGAGAATGTGAAAGCGCGAATGCACGGTTGTCGGCCCGCTTGCGGCGCTTGCGCTCGGCCCCCGCAGCCCACCGCCTCGCCGCCTTCTCTTCCATCTCTTCCATCGGGTTTGTAGTATCACGTGTACACCACGCAGTTATCAAGCCGCTATAACGCCGCTGAGTCGCCAACGCACGCAGCTGACGACGTAGTTTGAATGCGTTAAAGATATAACGCGCGTCACTAACACTGATATCAGCGTCGCGTCCGTGGCTTGGTCGGTAGAGCGTCGCGCTGCGGCCGCAAAGTCCTCGGATCGAAACCTGGCGCCGGATGCTGTTTCTTTTTTAAATATAGAGGAGCACTGCGGACGCCGCCGCCGCCGGCGGTGGATGGTTTGGGGTCGCTTATAAAGTGCATTCGCACTTAAAAAATCGCATATGCGTGGCTATTAACGTTAGGCGCACTCACGCGCTAATCGCGATGTAATAGTTAGCGCGTGCAGTGAAGTTTATAAACGCTCAAACCGGGTGATCAAGCTTTGTTAACATATAGAAATATTTCCCGAGCTGGCGGATAAGGCTGCGAATGCGAGTATTTCTTTTGTATTTTTATATTACGCATTGCGTAATTGTTTTGGTAGAATATGCGACATGACCATTTCTTCATATGTCCTTAGTTTTTATTTTTACTTACGCGTTCATGCATTATTTTTTGTCAGATTTGCTGTCACAAGTTTTATTTTTTCGGGGCCTAAAGGCTTGACTGCGATAACTATCTATGCCGCCAATTGGAAGCCTACATAGGATTTAATTACAGAGTTGCAGCGGCGGACTTGGATTTTGTGCAGCCTCAGTTATGGCTCTCCATCGGACTACTCTGAAAATGTACAATTATAATAATCTACTTCAACGGCTTGCACAGCGAAATGTGTCGCTCAAGATTTCAGATGCTGGTATCCTCGAAATTGCCCATCGCAAGGTATACGTGATGCTCGCCGAGGGCGCAGACTGAGCATGTATACTTTCTGAGCCACAGTTGTAATAGATAACGTTCTTCTTTTTCTCTGCTTTCCCCCACTTTTTCTGATCAACCTGTCGTAATAAGCGCGACACATGGGGTATATGGAGGGAACCTGATCTGTTGGGAGCGGATGACTGAATAACACTTGGTGGGGCCGCGCCGAAGACTTCACATGCTTCCGTACATTGGAGCGCTTCCGCGAAAGTTCTGCTTCATTTCGCGACGACCAACATGAGCTCCTACTGCGTCCACAATATTAAATTATGACTTTTCTTCATGCCTAACCCATTTTGCTAACGACGCACTTCGAGCAGACAATGGAAGTCTACAGCGAAACCGAAACTGGAAAAGGCCAGTAGTGGCGAGTGCGGCGCTGGCGCCATCTGGCTAAGGCGGGCCTAACTTCTCGCTGTAAACGGTCTGTACGGTAAACTGGACAGGACGTGATGGCTACCGAAGGGTGTAGTCGTCCTACGCTCAGCTGACTCGTTCCCTGCGCCCGAAAAATCGTGAATAGCACCGACACACGATCTAGCGGCACGCTGGCGCGAGGCGGGCTATATCGTTTTCGAGACGGGAGCTCGCAGCGGAGAGCGATTGCAGATGGCACTCGTCCTGACTAATGTTTCGCAAGAGAGGACGACGACGCACGAGCGACGAACGAGACGGGATCGTATTGCGCAAGCCCCGAGAGCGGTGGCAAAGAGCCGCGTTTCCGGCTGAACGCAGACTGCAGGAATTGGAAACGTGAGGCGCTTTGTTTTGGGCACGCAGCGAAGGTGAAGGAACGCGAAGGACGAAGCCCCCCCGTTCCTCCCCCTCCGTCAATCGAGAGCGATGAGAGCACGGCGGGCAGAAATTGCATTCGAGCACCAGCGCGGCGCCCTGTTTCCACGATGTCCAGAGGCAACGGTGCAGCGCTGCACTATACCTGTCGTTGGGGGCCGCACAGGAGCGAGAGCTGCCTTAGACACCGCCAAAGGGGCGACGCCGTCCGCTTAGGAATAATCCTACTGTCGTGCAGACAACGCTTGCCCTCCCTCAACGAAACTGCATGACAATAGTAATTGCTCTCCTGTTCGAACAGCGCGGTATTTGTGAAAACAAAAATGGGCACAAAACTAAATTCGCAGCTATTGTGTTCCTCAACGTGTTTACTGGTATCACCAGTCCGGCTCGCCACCGTTGCGCTACAATTTCTGCTCAAGAGGGATGCAATAAAGCTTCGCGGAGGCACCCGGGAACACCACATATGGGGTGGTAGTGAATAGCCGTCGTGGGGAACACGAAGGAAACGGACCGGAAGCTTTCCTTTAGAGTGTTTGCAGTAATTACAATTGTCGGCAGGTTTCGGTGTGAAATGTAAACTATGACACAAAACACCAGGTGAAGGAAAAACTAACGATGCAGTCAAGATAAACGAATGTCTTGATAATTGTTAGATTAGATTATGGTATTTAGCCTGCCGAAGACACACCTGGGCTATGAGGCACGCCGTAGTGTAGGGCTCCGGATTAATTTTGACCACATGGCGATGTTTAACGTAGGCCGAAGCGAAACGTCAACATACGTGCGTTTTCGCTTATTCGCCGCCGTCTGAAAAGCAGCCACCGCGGCCGTCCTTGGGCTCAGCGCACAACTTCTTAGCCACTCAGCCAGCGCGGCGCGTCCTTGATAACAGTACTGCTGCATAAGCTTGTTACTTGTCCGTTTGTGACCGCAGCAAGACTGAATAGTTAGCATGTGCAAAGCCCGGCTAAAAATGTGCAGTAGTGAGTTCAGAATCGCCTTGGTTTCTTGCTATATAAAAAAAAAATTGCAAGATTTTCAACTACTTTGCTGATCTGCCAAGAACTTGTTGTCTTTGTCTAGTTCTAACGGATGAGCCCTGTTTTCGGAGGAGCGCATAGTTGTTAGGATGGACCAGGCCACCGGTAAGGCTTCGGCAGCTATGATTTCAGGAAAAAAAAAGAAATGGCGCAGCTTGCAGTAGTGGTGCAAGGCGGAGAAACAGCACAGCTGGCGACCCCTCTCCCTTCGTCGGAGACCCGGCTGTTGCCCCTCATTTTTATTTCCGAACTTATCGCTGAAAGTTCGCCATGACTGCAGGCCGGGATTGTTTTGTCCACAGGCTTCCACATCTCTCCCAAAGCGGAAACCGACATCCGAATAACCTAAATTGTATATGCAAGTCTTGCCATCAGCGCAACGGGATTTTTTTTTAATTATTCACAGGTGCACCAAAATTGAGAGCACACAGCCACGCTCATTTTGCGCAGTTAGCAAGGAGATGCCTGTCGCCGAGCGGTGACTTGTGAACTGAAGCTTGCACCTGAAGGTTTTGTTTGCGTGGACTTTCTACCAATATGAGAAGGTAAGCCTCCGTCGCGCTAAATGTTTTTTAGTCGAGCGAGGGCCCAACCGTCTCCTTATTATAAACGTATTTCGCATTGCATCGGCAAGCATTTCGCGTCTTTTTTACTTATGCATCTACGTATTACTCACTTATTCAGTATTGAGAGAGAAAACGAGGCTGTTTACTGGAAAACACTTGTCAAAACACTGTGCGAGCAGTAGGTCATGTGTGTACAAGGGCGATAAAATTAAGGGGGGGGGGGGGGGGGGACAGCTGTCTTTTACGCGTGAGTTCTCCAGACTACGTAAGTTTATTTACGGTTGGAAGTTTTAAATAACAGACGTTCTGCATTTTGCTTCTGTAAATGTACGGCGGTCTGGTACAAGAAAAGCCATTCGCATTTATTTCATCGACAGCACGAAGCACGTGAGACACGGGGAGCACATTTCTCGCCCTCGGGTGGCCGTGTGCCGTGTATACTTGGACTGGCCGCCGAAGCTTGGGGATCTTGTTTGCCAGTGGCCGAGTCATCCGATTCTCGCCGCGCTTTAGCAAGCTGATCCGTTGCGGAGTCTTGTCCAGACAGCACAGGCTCTGATTGGGGGTGTCTGGACGACACCTGCATCAGATCTTCTCGTAAGAAGAGCGCGCCGGCATGCGTGGCCACCAACGAGTCTTCCCTTCCTCTCACGCGAGGGCTCTAAAGACACGTCCGGTAACCGTTTCACAATGTACTTAAGGACAAAAAAAGTGAACCGGTCGGCTCCCCAAACCCACAGCTCTGTTGCACTGTCGTGTATGTAAATCCACCGCCGTACGGAAAACGCGCATCCAGAGTCTTGCGAAATCAAACACTACAGCGTGTGGATGCTAAGCAGAGTGAACGCCGCACTGGCAAAGCCATCTTTTTCAGAGTGTGGTGTAGTTAGTCATCACACGGGCACATTTCCGGGAAAAAAAGTAGATGTGTTGAGTAACACGCGCCAGAAAACCAACTCTGTCCTAGTTACAGGTTTTCATAACTGGCTACATGCAGTTACAGTTACTCTCCAATGAAGTAACGTCATTGCATTTCGTTACTGTAAAAAATGCGTTAGATATCAATCCTAAATGATGTACCCTTTGATAGAAAGTCAAGGACATCGGGTGAATAACAATTCATCGACGCTTGCGATGCTTGCGAAATTTAAGCGCAGCTGTTCAAGTGTCTTGATTTAGCGATATGCTAGGAAAAATATTTGTAGAGACATGCATGCATGTACAGTTACAGTCTATTCTGGCGCATATATCTCTTAGCCACCGCAGGCAGACCTTCGCTCATGCAGCGTTGTTTCCAATCTATATGCCTCGGTTGACGCGATCATCGCATATCATACCGATGAAGCCGACGCCGCTTAAAGCATGAATGGACGCCTCAGAACAGCGCTCTAAACTATTTCGGTATACTCTGCTCGTTTGCTTCATTACTCACACTGTCTTCGCCATCACCTTCATTCATACTTCGCTGCGCCTCGCATTCGCTCTCTAACATCCTCCCCTCTGCCTGCCGTCCGCATGTTTACGATGCCACTCAGCCGCAGCTCTAACATTGAAATTACAATTCTAATGTTGCTGTACACCGGTGCTTTACAACGAAAGTCGATGCGTCAGCACCTGAAGGGCATTCCGCCCGCATGGAATGCCCGCAGCATGAGTTGGGGGAGCGAGTGTGCCGTGTACACGCTCAGTACGCTCGTTAGGCCGACAGCCCGACGGAGTTCTGCCTGGCTTGGGACGTTACAAGAGTGTCTGCGCCGCAATATGAGCATCCACCGAGCTTCGCCACACCATAAAGAAAGTTCGAACTCGTTTTTTTCTTCTTCCAGACACAGACAGGCACGGAGAGCGCCCGCACACAATGTGAGCGCGCGGGCCTGTCGGCAATGTAAGCACGTATCGGATCCGCCCCGTGGGAAGCCGCCCGCCTGTGCGACAAGTTTCACCAACCGCATGCAGTCAGGAGAAATACAGCCTGGCCGGCTGCTTCTCGTACCGCGATTCCCGAACTGGATACCCCGCTTAAAAATCTGCACCGTGCCCGTTCACAAACAAGCGTGACGCACCGCGGAGTGTGGTCCTACCGAGGCACACGAGGGAAGCGACACCGAACCTTCGGACGGACGGTTTGACAAAAGCGAAACACCGGCACGCCCATGGCGTGGCCCCTTCCCGTAACACTTCAAGGCGTGAGCTCCACGCAGCAGCCCAGCGTGTAGCCCACAGTTCTCCCTCCTCTTTCGTGGTTGCTTTTCAGTTTCTGCATGAGGGGGTGATTGCAGCACGAACGGGCATTCTGGTTGTCTTGTTTCTGTTTCTTTCTCTGCGCACGCAAATAAATGAAACTGTACTGGCAGAACATTTCACAGTTACGTGCTAAAAAGCTACTATTTGAGGAAACTAAAAAATTCAGTTCAATATACAAGTGGTTGGATTGCGTTAGCGGCGTGTGCGCTTAATAAATTTGTAACGATGAAACTACCGTATGCGCTATGTTGGAAATACTGTGGGAGTTTTGGGACTCGCACAATACTAAAAATTCCGGGGCAATCGTTAGCCAATCGCCCTTGTTGGGTATAAAGTTAGGTAGCTCCAAACGCTGACCATAACGATGAGCCAGGTAACGTCAAAATCATTGCACGTAAGCTTCAGGTGCCTGTTCAGGTCGTTAGACAATAAAGCGTAGCGTTAGGCCTGACGTCAGGCCTAAAAGTTTTGGGCTTCGCACGGACGAAAGGATAAACCCCGGGGTGTGAGCTGCGTACCGCTGACGCGATGAAAGCAACGCGCTCCAAGTGCTAGTTACCGAGCAAAGTAACTAAAAAACTGGTAATGAGTCAGAGGTAACTGCCTAGGACTGGATTGGTGTCTCGAAATAGGTTAACCGGGTAAAGCCATCACACACGCTGGCATTTTCCCGAAAAAGAAGAGATTGAAAGGAACGACCTTTCTGCGCCTACTGGGCAGAAAACAAGAAAGAGTTTCGGCCGGCCACTTACCCTCGTTGCAGAAAAATCAGCATTTAAAACTCCTTCGTGCGGAAGCTGCGATAACCCAACGTTCAATGGCATGAAATTTCTTGTGTTTCAATCGAGAAACAAGAAAGAACGCCCTGCATCTAGCGCTTTTTTTTTCTTCTCACAGCTTTCGTACTTCCTCCTGAAATGGTACGGAAACTATTTGGACATCAAGGGCGCTTTGTCGTTTGCTTTTTCAGGAGCGTAGTGTACGTCAATGTTGTGCGCGGAATTTCTCGTAATAAAGGGTTACTTCTTGCGTTCCGTGTGTCGCACTGCTTTCTTTTCTCCTTCAACCGAATTTCGTCAATACGCGTGCGGCTCGTTATGCCTTTTACACGTGATTACGTTTAGAACCACTACTTTTCTCCTTGTAGATTTATCCAGAGACAGGCAAACAAGCTTCCATTTCACGTAAACACAGGAAGTCCAGCTCAAGGAAGACTAACCATAACAGCCACGTTAACATACTCGAGAGGTACCGAAGAATTTCTCACCAATTGATATTATGAAGGTCACGGCCAAGCCCTAACATTTTCCACAAGCACATTGAGGCTTTCATTTTAAGGCTGGGATTTTCAGAACTTCATTTGAAGGCTGCTACGCGTATGCGATTTGCTCAAAAATTTGGAAGGCATGCGGTGCTTGTCACCTACAATTGTCGATTTCTCCGAACCCGCTCGAGTAAAGAAGGAATGAGATTTATTTGACCTTTACGTATTGAACAAATGTTTATTTTAGTGCTGCGTAGCATTTGGGAGGCGAAGTTCGCTATAGGAAGCAGCTACGTTGACGTCCACGATTGCAAGTCGGCTGCAGCCTCAAGCGAGCCACCGCTGGTTTTCCGAACGGGCCAAGCTTGCGGCTGTGTGCTCCTGCGCCCGTAATTGACTTCGTGACATGCAACACGTTAAGCATAAAAAATGGCAGCCCTCTGTGTAGGAATTTCGTTCACGCACCACAGCCTCTTGGCAACGAAATGCTTCCGGAATAACAAGTCAGTCTCGCTTTTGGATGTGCAGACACCACAGGTCAGGAGGCCAGCGACGCGTAGGTCCCGAGATGAAGGGCCAGCTGGGTCTCCCTTCCCAGCAGCGCTGGAGCGGTCGTCCGTGCCGAGCATTAAGCGATCGGCTCAGCTGTCCGACGAGCCGGGGCTCTGATTGTCCGCTTGCTGCGCGCGCTTCGAGTCTCGCTCACAGCGCGGCTCTTTCAGGGCGTACGGTCGATTTTGTTATTCAGAACTGAGAAAAGCGAGAAAAATAAGAAAAGGTAACTAGTGGAAGTCTGGTGATAGGGCGGGGAATTGGCCGCGTATCTGCTTGCATTGCTGCACATGCCACCGAAAGGCGATAGCGTCTGCAGTACCGCCCGGGCACGTAACACCCCTCCTACTCCAGCCTCTTCCCCTCGCGCTCCACTCCTTTTAGCCTATACTCGGGAACAAGTTAAGAACGGCACCAGCTCATGTACGGTATCACTCCGCCTAAGCGACGGACCCGGATGTCAACGGGCGCGCGCGTTTTGAAAAGAGACTGCCACGAATGCGTGATATCGTCTGCCTTTTCTCACGTAGTTTGTTTGCCGTCGCTGCAGTAGTTTATAAGCATATTAGGTCCAACAAGATACAAAAACGGCTCGTGCCATGTTCAAAATATTCCCAGTAACGCGCTACTTGTGCTGCGCGGAGTGACATCCGGCTGCGGTGATGAGGCACAGCAGCAACTTCGGTGCCGTTCTTAAGTTGTAACCGAGTATACAATCCACCTCCCATTTAACTCCCCTCCCTCCCCAATCTCAGTTTCACCCCCTCCTGCTCCTCCTGCCCCATTCCTCTTCCGTTCCTTTCTCCCTCCTCCCGTTTGCTCAGCTTCTGTTTCATTATTGTGCCTCCATTCTCCCTCCTCCTCTTCCATACCCTCCACTCATGTCCCTCTACCTCCGCACACCTGCTCCCCTCCCGCTCCACTCATACTCCCATCCTATCCCCCTCCTGCCATGCCTCCCTCCAGTGCTTCTTCCTTCCCTCCTTTTCATTATTTTCCTCATTTTCCACCACCTAAAATCACTGTGCCTCCTTCTCTTCACCCTTTCATTCATCTTGCACCCCCTGCCCAAATTCCTCCCCATTACTGTTCTCATCATCCTCTTCCTCCACCTCTCTCTCTCTATCCGACTCTGCCTCTTCTCTTTCCCTTCTCCCCGCTACAACCCTCCACCCACTTCAGCTCCCTCTTCCCAGGTCACGTGATCTGCCCCTAAGTCACGTAACTCACCGGTGAGACATACGTAAGTCACTAGTGGTTCCCCATTGGCAAACTAGTTATTTACGGGTCACGGGTTACTCGGTGGTCCACGGGTGGGGTGTCACTGATTGGACATTTACTGGTGGGTAACGTCCGACCCACAAGCTGCCAGTGGGTCCATGACCCACTAGCGAGCAGAACTACCCGTAACATTTTTGACTGATTAGGGTGGCAGACATATTTTTCGCGTTTATTTAGACCAACAACGACTATCACCTTTATTCAGTTCAACCACGCCATAGTAAGCCAGACAGGACGCAGCGAAAGGTTAACGAAAACGGGATTTATTATACCGGTGTAGTCTCTCGATATAAAAGCACGATCGCTTGGAAGCTAGCTGCCCATGTTTGCTTTGAGTATTTCTGGCTTCATCCTGGTCGCGGCAGACATTTTTGGGACGGAGGCGAAAAGCTAAAACACCCGAGAGCCGAGATTTTGGCGCACGTTGAAGATTAATTCGTGGCCCACCACTACCGCGCGCCTCGCAACAGGGGTTGATTTGATTTATTGTAGAATTTAACGTGCCGACGCAACGCAGGCGATGAGGCGCGCCGTATAGTGGAGGGCTCCGGATTAATTTTGACCACCTGGGGATCTTTCACGTCTTCGCAACAGGGTGTGGCTTCGGTGCGTGAAGCAGCGATTTGAACTTGGGGTTGCTTTGGTTGCTGCTACCTTTGGGTTTCTTTAGTGTTTACTATATGGATGAAAATTTTCATGTGACTTTGGAATCCAACCTAGAACGGCCCTGTCATTTCTTATAGCGAGAGGTTTGGCTATTCCTGTGACTTCTACACCACTGCTTGCTCTACTGTTTGCTGCCGGCCGCTTGCACGCTGGTTAATTGAAGCACTCGATCTTTCCGTGACCTGATGGCATACCAAAAAAATCTTCCAGTTGGGGATTAAACGCGCTGAGGCGCCGCGTGTACAATAATACACCGCGTAGTGGAAGGCGATCTATACGGAGTAATTTACACAGTCTACAAGAACTGTAATGAACCGGAAACATGCACTGCGAGAATTACTTTGCTATTCCCAATGAGAGCAGCTAGTTTTTTTTTTTTTTAATAGATAGCGCACCTAAACCAAATCATTGCGGAAGGCAACAACGATGCTGTGCTTGGACAAGCCATTTGATGTTTTCATCCCTGTTGTTCGCCAGTTTCAGGTATTGTGCAGCGGGCGGAAATCGACTGCAGTGGGAGAAAAAGCGCCCCCCATGGGGCGCAGAGGCGTGATGGAAATTGGCCCTGGCCTGGATCACAGCAGAGAGCGGCACTCGTCAGTGCACGCTCTTCGGTTCGCGTACGAGCGCCATTCGGAGCGTTCGGAAAGGGGCAATAAATGAGAGCGCCCGCACCCTGACTGGGTGGCGGCGGCCACGTACGCGTCAGAAGGGCGGCCCGGACACTTGCTCGCAGCCGCGGCTCTGCTCCTCTCGGCGGCCGCCTCTTCCTTCGCCAAGTCATTCGATTAGTCACTGCCGTCACGACAATTGCCACGGTGCGTCCGCCAAACCGTTATTCGTCTAATGGACTTTCTCCCAGCCTCCGCGGCTGCACAGTGGCGCAATCAACGTCATTGCAATCGGCGTGATGAATCGGTTCCGGTAAAGTCGGCCTAACCGTTCTTTTGGGGCGGTTCGAACCAGATATTTCCACCAGGCCAGTTTTCCTAACTTTGATAGCGCCGTTCAGTGCTAACTGTTTGTGCAGAACACCCCCCCCCCCCCCTCCCTTTATTTTCAATGACGACACTTCCCGTTTCGCCTTGTTCTGCTTCATAGGTTTACGGCTTCAAGCTGCAGCCACTCGGTCCACGGAGTTGTCCGGTTCACTTCTTGTTGCAAAATTAGGGTGCGTTAGCTGTGCACGGGACTGTAGTACCATTATCGGTCAGTTACGTTGTACCATTGGCATGAGTGAGCATGCTGTCGAAGGAAGGATCAAATGGCGCTTTTGTAAGCTGGAGTATACCTCTGATCATGTGTTGTACAGAAGCCACGCATAGTTTGGTTTTCTACGACGGCGTTCTTTTTTTTTACCGGAACAAGTACTCACCATTGATAACAATACAAATGCGTTATGGAGCCAACTGGAATTTGCTTTGTGCAGCTGAATTTGCAGTGAACACTAACGATGGATATGCCTAACGTTGAAGGCATCCGCGGCGTTTCTAACAAGCCAGCTATCATTTCGGCGGATTCAAATTGTGCTTACACTTAGCAATGCCTGTCAAAAAAGATTCTCTGGAATTCATATACTTTTACTATTAGTTCGCCTCCCCCCTCTACCTCCCCCCCCCCCCCCCAAAAAAAAAAGAACTGGTGCCATCCCGCCCTACGGAAGAAGTGGATGTCCAGCAAAGCTGTTCAAATGCCGATGGAGGAGGGTGTAAACTGCTTCTCATCGTCTCGGCGGGCTTGTCGCTTGCGCTCGGCTAGTGTCCCTAGTTCAGGGTACGTAGTATCGGCTCTCTTTTCTCCTGGCGCCGCCATGATCATTGGTCAGTTCGCATTACGTGACATTTTTTTACACTGCGATTGTTTATGGGCGCCGGCATTTTATTTATGCGTTTTAGTTGGTTAACTTTGGTAGGCTTAGCTTGTCCTTCCTGCCCTACGACTGCGCGCGACTGACGTCGTTCGGAATGCGAATCAAAGATAACGCGTGTAACAGCATTTCAGCAGCGGAAGTGTGTCCAAAGACGCCGTTTTGCTGCATCTTCGGTAGTTTTGTCAAAAAACGACCCGGTCGAAGTTGGCGCTGTGGCCGTAGATGCGGCAATCTCGCAACACTGATAAACACCAAAATTGTCAACGTTGCTGACTTGCGCGCCTCAGTGGCCGTACTCCAATACCTCATCTACTCGGCTTCTCTGGTGGCAAATGCTGGGCCCTGCCTAGCCTGACGCATGCGCTCGGCGTCTTGGGAAAGAACTGCTCTATTTAGTTGCACTAGTCCTGCCTAGCCTTCAAGGATAACCTGCAAACATAATCTTCAACAGGTATACATAAGGGGGGTACTGCTCACAGACGCCTTATCATCCAAATGCGGTTTCGATGCTTGTTTTGTGGTTTCCTTAAACGAATTCTGAGCTCTATGCCGAATGCCTTGATTAGCCTGACGCATGCGCCCCGCGTATTAGGCCTTGGCGTTTTTGCCCACGGAGATGAAACCGTTGTGGGGTAGAGGTATACAGCTGTGCTGTAAAATATTTGAAAACGTAGTTTAGAGTATGGAAGCTGTGTGAGGAGAAACTGAAATAGTTCTAAAATGCATGAACATTTACGTCACGACATTACAGCTGGTCCCAACGAACACATTGCGTCATTTCGAATTAACCCTTCTATGCGACACGTGGACCGAGTTTCCAGGCGCTCTTGAGTGGTGGCACGCGGACACGCGCGGAGCTGAACGCCCGCAGCGAGCAACGCAGGAAGGAAAGGTCGCGGTTGCGCTGCTGCCCACGTTGAGAGCTGACCGGTGCTTCATATCAAACAACGGCCGTGCAGAGCGGCAAAGCTATACGGCTCAGTGCCTCGGGCCGCTGCGACGCTTGATCGATGTCGCAGCCTGCGCGTGCCAGATCGCCGGTGCTAACGGGCGCTTTCGGCAGCGGAACGCATGGTCCACGAGGACGAAATAACATGCAGCCAATAATTCACAGCGAGCGTAGTTGTCGTCCTCCCTCCAACCACAGAGGGCAGACGAAAGGCTGGCGTTGCCGACGTGGTCGCGAGCCTCACTGTTGTATATTGCCCGCACAAAAGAACGAAGAAACAATCGAAGCGTGCGCTCCCGGAGCAGGCTTGACCGCCGCGGACATTAATGACGGCGCAAACCAGGCGAAGAGACAGCTGCGGGAACCACCTTAATCAGAGCGCACTATTTGCGTTGCGCAGTCGCGTTCCAGCATTAACAGGTATTTATGCCATCCTTGGAGATCAATATTAATTAATCGCGAACGACAATCGCTGCAGTCAGGGGTGGTCGGGGTAATCAACGTCCGTCGCTATGCCGAATACGCTCTCGTTTCGAAGCTTTCGCGTGTTATCGTATTTTGTCATCAGTACGTACCAAAAAAAAATACAAGCAAAAAAGCTGAGCGAGCTGGTTCATGCTGTATGATCGGTAAATGCGACCATCGCCCATATTTATTTATTCCGCTGCTCTGGGAGCAATGCATTCGTGCGGAATTCTCATCGATCTAGTCCCGACAAAGCCCAATGTGGACTGAGCAGACGTGATGACTGTCGCTGTTTTATGCGGCATCGTCAAAAAAAGTTACACTTTGCGACGCATTTTTTAGTCGGCAATAAGGGACTCAATACATCGCCGTCTTCGAATAACAATACAAAGCTATAGTTTGAGACCCGTAATTTGAATAAAAAGCCGCCAGAAAGACAGAAGGCTTATGGAGTTTTATCGCAGGACGGAATGAATCGCGAAGTCATCGGAAGCAAGACCCCGCGGTGTGAGAACAGGAAGCACACGTACGCGCCTCGCGGGACAAGGGCAACGTCCCAAAATTCAAGCGCATCAACCCGGACCTGTCTAAAGTGGCGAATTCATTGGGATATTCGTGTTCTGTATGTGACCGCTTCTGGTGCCATGACGATTTCAAACTGCCGCAGTACGTGAGCGCCTGTGCTGGAAGCAGCGCTTCCAAATGCCGATTGGAGCCCATTTCGCGTGCGCGGAACGTGCTTACATTACGGTGCGGAACCGAAAGGTGCCACCGTCCTCGACGCCAAATAGATACACGTATCCGTCGAAATCGCCGGTATTACCAGCGCTGAATCCTCCGGTGAGTGAACGCCCATATCCTCGCGCGTTGGGTTCATGCAAATATCTCTCCTGATTATGTGCGGTGGTGGGCGGTATACGGCATAAAGGGGTAGACAGCGAACGTGCCGGGGACGTGACGTTATTGTGGGAATTTTCTACAGCGTCATCGCAATGTCGTAGTATATCGGAACGTCGCTGCAGCGACGGCGCAGCTGCGCTGTATTTCCGCGTTCGAATAATCGTCTCCCAACATCTTTTTTTTTTTTTTTTTTTTTTGCAACTGAGCGCTCCGGCTGTCTTTTCCAGCGGAGAGTGCCAGTGCTATAGGCCCCCATTCGGGGCCTTCGTGCAATTGTCACTATAGCCCTCGGAGCGGCATAGAGAGTAAACTGGCGCGGCGGAGCGGCACTGGGGCCAGATAGAGAATGAGCCGTTTGACCTTTAGGAAGCGTCGGAGCTTACGCAATGATCGCAGCCCACAGCAGCTAGCGTTGCTGTGCTCCAAGCGCGGTTGCATGGGATGCGTAAATAGCAGTTGCGAGATGAGGAGTGCGCACATGCTCATAGTTTGAGTAGGGATTGAGTAGGGACATCCCGCAGCTAGCTCTCGCTCCATTTCCCCCGATATCAGGTGTGCCGCAATTTTTAGATGCTTAAACACTTGCACGCAGACTCAGCGAGGACGTCTGTCTGTAACGCTTGGGGTGTGACACTTCGGCTGCACGATAAAATGCCATTTATAAGAGGCCCTGAGCATTCATATCAGACGGCTTAGACGGCGCCTAAAAAATGGCTTCCAAGCAATGCACATTGGTGTAATAGGGAAGGTGACTGTAAACGGCGTCGCTGTATAGCAGCGCTAATTACGCATTTATCCGGCAGTTCTTACGAGGGAGTTTCTTCAATTTCTCTGTGTGGGGGGTGGGGCGGTGCAACATTAAAGCTCATCCGTATTGAAAATTGTATACATAATGCCTCGAACGCCCATTACTAGCACAATAACCGAGATGTGACACAATGAGCAAGATACTGGGTAGCACCCGTAGTACGACTTCTTTTTTGTTTCCATCAACGCGGCCATTCGCACCGTATGTACCAATTACACGATATTTTCAGGTCATGTGCGGCTGCATGTAATGAGAAAGAAACATTGGGAAGTGAAGATGTGCTCTAAGTGAACAAGGCAATCATAGCTATTTACATTAACTTTCGGAATCGAATTAAATACGGATCAGGTAGCACTTATGCACAATCGAATATGAATTCAATATTGATTGCATCGAATATTAACGGAATACAGGCTCGCGGTTCTTTTCAGATAATGAATAAACCGGTTCGAAGGCAGTTCGGCGTTTAGCAAAATCTATTTTTGTGTATGTATTGTCAGAACAGAAAGTTAGACAGGAACCTAAAGAGGCGTTGCAAAACGCGTTAAAAAATTAAGGTGCTCCGTGAAAGAAGAATGATATTTGTCCTTGTATGCTACAGAACAAGAAATGTGTACACAACCACCGCTCAAAAACAGCGGAGGCGAATTCGTGCGAATAGGCAGTCCGACAAGTCCCGTTAAATGGATCACTCATGCGGTCCGTGTAACGTTTGCGTAAACAATGCAACGATCAGGAGAACTTTTCTGATGGAGGCGTAAAGCAAAAACTGCCGTGTGTACGAGATTGCGGCGCACGGTAAAGATACCCAGGTGGTCAAAATTAATCCGGAACCCTCCACTACGGCGCGCCTCATCGCCTGCGTTGCGTCGGCGCGTTAAACCCCACAATCAATCAAATCAATAAGGAGAACTTAGGCATGGACATTTACGGACCGCCCTTTCGTAACTTATTTTTTCTCAACGGCATGACATCGTGCCTCGATGCCACGAGGCGCGATAGCTTTAGCGGAAAAGTTTATCTGAACAACCAGGTGTTCTATAACTTGCGTCACGCGACGCGGTGTTTTCGTTTTTTTCATCGAAACAAAAACTGTGACCCAGTTTCGAGCCATCTACCTTGTGCGTGGCCGCAGAACGCTACCTAAGTGCACTCCTTGAAAGTGCCGCGGGTCTTCTTCGGCACAATGCACCACTGCGGTTCCAATCACTCCGACCAACGAAACAACAAAACAGAGCTCACAAAAGCACAAGGCGTAGGTACGATTCGACTAAAAAACCATGATCTCCAATGCGACATAGGGCCACACAAAACACCTCGCTCGCAGTTGGTCATGCTAGTCGAAGAATGTAGTACTGCGTGAAATCGTATTCTAGGCGTCTTTGGCGACTGAATTCGCGGCGTTAGTCGTACTGGTTGATCCGGAAAGTGTGTTGCGTCGAAGCAGACACACGCTGACCGTTAAAGCTAAGTGTACAGTAACGACAAAAGCTTACGGACGACGAGGGTGCCGACTTTAGACATTTTCTTTTCCCTTGCGGCCTGGCGACTTCTGTACGTGTACTAAGCGTAAAAAAATGGTTGACTTATAGCGTAGTTTGCAAGGCCACAGAATACAAAATACGCGGGGTAGAAAACTCCAAAGGCCAGTATCACCACCCGTTACAATTTTTTTCTCATTATGATATTTGTGTCCTCAAAAAAAGCGCATGGAGGAACGGGATTGGCGGACCTTTTTAACGCGTTTCCTATAAAATAACAGCAGTAAAGTATAGGATCGTGTACATGTGAAATAAACGTGCCTTGCAGCTTCTGTTGAACACGCATTCCTAAAAAAACGCAAACTTTGCTTCAATATAGGTATTACCAAACAGACAGCCTCATTATCCTGCGCGGCAATCCTTGTTTTAGTTTCGGTTTCGGTTCGCCCCATTGCCTCGGTGAACAAGCGTAACCGAAAGGTTTATGAAGATGGACGCAAATGCAACCCCCAGCTCGTACCACCATGATCTACAACAAACTGCGTCAAACAAGGGACGTAATTAACGGATGCGACGAAGTGACGAAGCTGGCTGCTGTTCATTATTTCTGCACCTTGTCATATAGGTTGCAGCAGCTTAATGGCTTGGTCAGTATGTGCGCGGTGCTCGGCCTGTCCTGTCTGTGACGTCCTGTTTTGCGTCGCGAAAAGAAAAAAAAGGGGGTGGTGGAACGGGAGAGACAAGCGGCAATTTTAAATATGTATTTCTGAACAAATCGAGCCCCTTTTTGCTGTCCAATACCAACCGGAAACTCTAAGAAGGCTGTGAGCTTGCAGGTAAAATAAACAAAAACGGAAGTACTTTTGGTGTTCGTTTATTAGTTTAAACTTCTCCGTTATAAACAAACAGGCGTCAACACCCCCCCCCCCCCTTCCCGCCCGGGGTTGTAATGCTGGAGAAGGAATTGCCGCATATTGCTGCTCTAGTTGTGCGCAAACGTTTGTTTACGACTGAACGAGCAATACAAAGCTTATTAACTTCGCAATGAAAACTTTCGGCTACCCCAAAAGATTTTTACGTCGTAGACTGCAACCCTGCTGTTCCGGGAACTTTCGACCTCATACTTGGAAACAATTTGGACAGGCAGTGTCGATCTCACCGGCAAAAATTCGGAAAAGAACCTGCACTCGAAGGTTATACAATCTCAATATAAAGGTGCGCGCTTCTGGAAGTGGTGAACTCTATTTCCGCATCATTAACGACAACTTCGTTTTGCAATAACACCACCCTTGCTCCTTGCTACATGCTCTTGCATTATCCCACACTTATTTGAATTGTTTATTATTATTCAAGCGAAGCTTGTATTGGCTGACTTGCGCTGTCGCTGTTGGCGTACGCCAAGACCCCTTCCGGCAAAGCCAACCTTATCCACGAGCTCTAATGATGATGATGTTTTTGAAGGTTCTGGCATGGACTCGCTCGATGGGATCGGCCAGGGGCAAAGTGTTGATTGTGCCCCTGATGGAGCTTGTATAGATAGATTGTTGGAGCTGTGCTATTATCACGCCACAATGGGCACCAATCAGCGTCATCGCTCGCATGATGCCACATCGCAGGTGCGGTCACTCGCACTGGTCGGGCAGTGCACCTTCTAGCGCGGCATGGGTAGGCCGAGCGTGATTCTGTCCGCGGAGGAAGAGCGGACAGCCACGAAGAACGTAAACGTTCCGAATAATCGCAGAAGAATGATCTACAAATAACGTATACCAAACATTTGCGTTCGGGTAAAGCCCAGCGAAATGAGAAGGCTGAGTTTTGGTCGATCGATGGTTTTGCGTTTTCATTTCGGTTATTGCGTTTTTGATTTTGGTAGAAGTGTTTTCGTTTTCGTTTTGCGGTCATTGCGTTTCCATTTTGGTCATTTTCATTTTAACGAATGTGCACGCCTGTTTGCGGAGGGATGAAATTCATTCGGATTATTATTATTATTATTATTATTATTATTATTATTATTATTATTATTATTATTATTATTATTATTATTATTATTATTATTATTATTATTATTATTATTATTATTATTATTATTATTATTATTATTATTATTATTATTATTATTATTATTATTATTATTGTTGTGTTGTCTTGATTTTAGTTTGTTTTTATGTACGATTTGTATATGGTGTACCAGTACCAAGACCCTAGGGTTGTTCCTGGGCACCGAAAATAAAGGTTGATTGATTGATTGATTGATTTGGTTTAAAAGGCCTCCTTTCAATACCTTTGTGATTAGATAAGTGTTTTATAATGCGCTCGTACGGCTGTGCCTTCTGTGGCAAGGTGTTTTGTTTCGTTACTTTCCTCTGGATAACGATCGACACGTGGCGGTTGGCAGGTACAGCGCGCGTGCAACACCGCAACAGCCTTTTGGACGCGAAAAAATAGTACAGAAAAAATTGCATTGTTCTTTATTTGTGACACCACTGCTCCTGTGATTGTAACGGGTGGCACAAACATGTTTTTTTTTTCTTTTTGCCCTCAGCCAAGCCTGCACCCACGAGAGTTTGTCTTGAATTGTGTTAAAATAAACGGAAGCGGCGACAAAAACAACAACAACAAAAAGAGCGGCTGGTGGGAGAGTTGTATGATGGATAACGCGCTATGCGAAATGTGAGTCCCTTTCTTTCGCAGCCATGGCAACCAATGCGCAGCAGCCGAAATGCGAGTTACAATGGCGTTCCGAAACGCGCGGTGAAATTGCGAAACTCCGAGTTCGCTGGAACTCCTGTGCTGCCGCCACAGCGTCAGAGCTTTATACAGCTGACGCGTACGTACACAAAGCAGTCACCCGTGTAAATAAAAGCGTGCTGTTCAGAATCAAGATTTTTTTTCGTGGCTTTTAACGCTCGGTATTTTTTTTTGGCACGTTTGCCGTCCCAGCTCTGCCATAGCTTTCACCACATCCTACGGAGAACTGTCATTCTTCAATCTCTAGATGCGTAACTCACGCGAGCGAGAGTATAATTCTCGTTATTTTGGGCTGTCTGGTTCGAAAAATTCCGACCCGAGTATTCTACCTTCGAATCTTGGGCTTAGCGTGTACCGGCAAAGCACCTGGCCCATACATGAGGCGCGTATAGCCAGGGAGATAAGGAAACATCCCTCCTGGTGAGGGGCGCCCTTAAGACGCACCGAAATCTTGAACCCACATGTTTTCTCATTTTTTTTATACATTTCGCCTGCATCGGAAATACAAAAGCCGCGGCCAATAGCCCCCTCGCCCTCACCGCGGCGGGCAAGTAGCCCGCCTTGCGAAATCGTATATGCACGCGCACTGACTCGTAACTGGCTTTAATTGAAATGAAACAGACCACTGCGCATTCGCCTGTAGATATACTATAGCCCTGGTAACCAAGGGGAGGAAGGGGGCGTCGCTTCGTCTTTGCATTAAAGCAACCTGAAGGGGGGGGGGGGGGGGGGGGGTGCGGAGGGGCAGCTCCTAAGGCATATAATGTTGCGCCATCTCACGCAAAAAGATACCTTCGTTGCGTTGCCTTCTGGGCGGCGTACAGCGGCAATGCAACACTTCCGATAAACGCTTAAACTCTTTCTTTCGCATCTGGAAGCACTGCGTAAGCTATAGGCCTATAGGTATCGCTAGCACGGAGCGGCACTGCATGATTTGCTCGTCGCAGCAGATATGCCTTCCATTATTGCTTTGCCTTTGTGGCTTTCTTTTTAAAGTGGCTACCGAATGCGTCCATTGATGCTACTGAAGGAGAGCCGGCCAATAGCCGCTACACCGCTGTAATGACGTAATTCCAGCGGTCGAAGAACGCCAAGACCGGGAAAGAGAGAAGACCCTTTTGAGCAAGTTTCTAAGTTATCTCATGGGCATAGAGCAGTAATTTTTGACTAAGGTACTTCGTGACCCCCTGTTCTAACTACTGGATGTCTTGGTTGACTAGGTTCTGCAAGCATTTGAGATTTCGAAAAAAAGTGGAAAAAAGCGTTGCAGGGTCCCTTTAAGGTTACTGTCAGAATGAAATCGGGGTCCTAAGCGCCGAAGGTACACCTGCGCTAATGAGGCGTGCGGTAGTGGGGGGCTGAGGATTAATTTAGACTACCTTGGGGATCATTCACATGTGCGGAAACCCCAACACACGGGCATTTTAGTTTTCGGATACATTAAAGAAAAAACCACGGCCGTGTCGGGGTCAAGCACGCGTATACTCCGCGACGGGTAAGGCTCCTGTCCAATTATGTGCGCTCTGACTGCGAGAGAGGAGTCAGGAAAGCAGGGATCAACAAGTACGTTGTAACCAAGATAGGACATTCTAATAATAATGACAGTAATAAAGATAATATTTCTTTATTGTATGTACAGCATGAACGAAATAAGACGTAGGGACCCGTTATTCGACGCCCGATAAAAGGGTTCCAACAATGACGAAAAACATACGGGCATAGAAGTCACCGCAAGGAGAATGAAGAAGTCTGTCTGTGTCGTCAACAATTCATATGCCAATAGTAGCGCGATACGCGAATAACGGCGGCTTCTTCGCGGGCGACATATATATCCTGCTCTGCAGTTTCACAATACGGGTGTTTCTGAAACATGTTTACCGTCCTGGGAAATATTTTATCGCGAAAGAAAAAAAAAGCAATAAAACACCCTGTCGTACATCACCCTTCGTAAGCTTCTTTTGTTGAAGAAGCGAAATAAAAATAAAGCGAACGTCCATGCTGTATACATACGCGGCCTTTCAAGAGGATTGAGGGATAAATGTTTCAATATAGCCGGGACGATTGTTTTTTTCGGTGGAGAATTCAAGGTACGGGGCGCCGTTCGCGAAATCCCCCGAAAATTGTGAACCCTGCACGCGGATTGAGAGCGCAGATATTCAGTCGGGTTGGTTGCAGGTGCAAAGTGGGGGCTGAGCCGAGAGTACGGCAGAGAGAGGCTGCAAAGGAAATCGTATCGCTGTGCTCTGCCAGCTGCAGCCTCTGGCCAGGAAATCTTCGAGAGGCGCGCCGAAGCCCGCTAGAAGAAATGCCTCCTTGTCAGGTCACACAGATTCACATGATTGCACTACTTACACCCGTGGCTGAAATCGGCGAATGAATTCCTGTGAGCGCGCAGCTGTCTGGAAAAAACTACGCAGGCACAAGCAAGTGCTCCGGAACTGCACCGAAAAAGGGAGATAGATTCTTCCACTTGGCCGTGTCTTTTTCGCCACTCTGGCCCACACAAACAAGAAACCTCTCTCCTCCAACCTCTCGCTCATCCCCTGCATAAAACTCCGGTAATAAAGGCCAACCGCACTGGTCAGAAATGGTTTCCGGCCGCGCAACGACGATTCTATAGTTAAGCCACGGACATATATGTTGTCTGCGGGTAAGCCGCATTCAGGAACGTGTAAATAACTTTCCTACACTAAAGCTTGACGTTGGCCTAGTTGAGTACAGATTATTGCTCGAAAACTAGCGCGGGAAAACTTGGACGAAGTAGAGTACAACCACTTGTGGTTTACCTCTATATACTTCGTCCAAATTTTCAGCGCTGGTTTCCAAGCAACTTCACTTCAAAGAACAGGCATTTAAATCCCCGAACTCAATCGTTATTTCAGAATTGGCTGCAAAAGAACCTATCGCTCCATGTTTGGTAAATGCCAATCTGCGATTACGACCCAGCCTATTATTCTCCGACCTCATCAGCAAAACATGGTGTAATGATAAACTGTGGAGTGCCCCTTGATTGCTCTTATCCACTTGTTTCCTTCTATTTTCGCTTCAGTGACCGCGGGAGCCTGATGTCGTGCTCCCAAGTACGCGAATGTGAGCACCGAACACTGGTCGCATAACAAGATGAGTGAACAAAGAAAATGCCGATAACGTTATCAGGAAGGGCCGTATCCGCAGGGCGGCCTTGAGACATTTTCATCACAACGAGCAGCTGAATGACTGCCGCGTTTTTGTCGGCCGCCTGTGATCGAGCGCCACGCCAATCTTTAGGAGCTGATGAATCTCCACACGTCAAGACGACGTTTCGCGTGGCACTACGAGCATTTCACGCCGCCGAAAACTTCCCAGATGTGACGCCTGTCCTGCCAGTGGCTTCAAAGCTACTTCCAGTCAATCATAGATGGAGCATGGCGGCTGCCTGACCTCATCGAGCAACACAAAATGGAGCTAGGACGTAGCCATCGGCAAAGCTTAATTGATATCGTAACACAGTGGTGAGCTGCGCAAGTTGGTATGGCGTCATTCTGGACAACGGCGCGAAAAAAGACGTGGACGAAGGGAACGCACAGGACGCTCATCCTGTCCGTTCCCTTCGGCGTTTTCCTTTCAGAGCTCGTCGTGTCCGTTCCCATCGTCCACGTCTTCTGTCGCGCCGTTGTCCAGAATGACTTAACTTATTTTTAAGCGTGGGATTCCAATTTGAACGTTCCAGTAGGACTAAAAATAATTTTATCGAAGAAACTATTTCGAGTCGGCGTCAAATTTGCGAAAGCCCACAAAATCGTCTGTCAGCCGGATGCACATGAAAAAATAGATAGCCAGTAAACAAAAATTATTCAGGCACGACTTTGACGGACGGGGACCCAGACAGCGAATAGTTGACACAAATCGGAAAGGCAGACGGAGGGAACCTAGAGGCGCGGGTATGTGCACTGGTTGCGCAGCCGCAGACGACGTGTTCTGGTCAAATGTCTGCTTTTGGCACAACATCGCGTGTCGTGCGCGGCACAGCCGCGCTCACCCGTCAACTCAGTCGTCTCGGTTGCGTGCAAACAGAGAAATATATCTAGCGGAATTAAACAACTGAGCGCCGAGCCAAACCGCAGTGACTTGTACGCTCTCCTGATGGGACGCCTCTGTTTTAATGGCAGCGACAAAGATTCCAAATGCCATGCTCTAGTTGTTGTTGTTTTTTTTTTGTTTTTTTTTTTGCACTGTAAAGTGATTTTCGTCGAACAATGTCAGCGCTGTGTACGTGTCACATCCACAGGTGTTTTCAGAGAAGCGCTGCTGCATCTTCTTTTTTCGCTCACTTCATAAACAATATATCCTTCCTGAAGTATTCGCGACTCTATAGTCATTTCGTAAGTAGGGTCTCTGAGATGCCACGTAAGTGTGAACATAATATACGCCGCCTTCTTTATATATATCAGGATGCGGAAAAATTGTCCATGTTTTTCCTTTCCCGTTCCCGTTTGTGTGCGCTAAGTGTGAAAGATGAATACGGAGTACTTTGACAGCGAGCTATGTATAAGAACAGCTTTCCGGGTGGCATGTTATTGAAACAGTGTACAAACCACAGCATACAAAGCGCTTGCGCTGACGTCATTGAAACATTCTGGCGCATGGATATGCGTAACAGCGCCGAGACAACCCGATGATGCTTTGCCGTCCGGCGCCCGCCAGGGGCGCGGAAATAATGCATTGGGTTTGTATACCCTTGAGACTCGGGTTTTTCCTCTTCCCGCAAGTTTCTTCGCGCTTCCGTTTTATCTGCTCACTGGTCTGCCGAGAATGTAAACGCATTCGCATCATTTCTCGAATTCTGGGAGGCTTGGTACCTTCGAGATCACCTTAAACAGAGCATTCCACGTATCAGAATGACCCACAGTGCACGTCGTAGCTAGGAACGGCGGATTCAACTGTTTCATAATATGACGCCGGGCCTATTCCGCGTTATGCTTGCGCAAACTCCGGCATCCTATGTATATATGTATAGTGGTCGTGCCGAGAGTGAAATTCGGCTGTCCCAGCTGAAAACCTTGCACCGCTGTGGGAGGAAGTGAAACAGCGAAGGACGCCTTAGAGCGCGTACGAAAGCTTTGACAATTTCCTCAATCGTCATGACATGAAGAACAAGAAGGAATGAACTCAGAGCAACTCCCACTTGGCAGTGCTGGAGTGCGTTCACGATGGGGAAAAGTGCTACCGAAACGATGAGTTTGTCCCGAGAGCTTAGTACCGTATTCTTGCTAAGTCTTCGTTTCGCTAACGCATTTTTCAATCGAGAATTACCTTGGTCAATCCGAACACGGCCCATCGCAAGGCGCGCGTCGATGTTTGAACGTACGCCGCAACCAATGCGAACCCTTTCCACCTTTGTATCTTTGTTCTTATTACTTTTGGGCACCAAAGATATACCGACACGACACCACAGGACTTCAGACTTGACTCCAGTGTGTCATAATGGGACCACCGATGTTGCTACGCCGTGTTCTGTGGACATTCATAATGACTACGTATCGACAAAAGAAGCCCGGCGTGGGTCCTTCATAGCTGTCGTTAATCTGATCGACTTCTCATATCGATTTCTTTTTTTTTTGCCCTCTGCATGTCATGATGAACCATTTGATTCAGTAGATATCCCAACGCTCATGAAAGCCCGCGAAGCCAAAGGGAGGAGCGAGTGCGGTGCTGGGGGATGAAGACAGACGAAGAGGAACAATGTTAGGAATGACTAGCTGAACTGCCACTGAACGACACTCTGGTTAGTTAGAACTTGCCCGTTAGGCGCATTTCGCATGATTGAAGCGCATGAGTAAGGACTGACAGAAAATAGATAGTATAATAAAGATAAGGCAGTGATATTTTTACGCGGCAGCAGAACAAATTAGACGATCCATGAGATGGCAAAACGATGTATTTACTCGATGTCGGCAATGGGAGAGGCCGCGCAAGCTCCGCGCCGCACACAGCTTTTTCTTCTTCAAAGATCGGTGGTTATGGTTCCACGTTCCACTGTCCACATCTTCGTCTTCATGTGATCGCATCGAGTGCTCTTTTTAGAGAACGCAGCCGAGAATCATAGAAGAAAGTCTGGACAGTGAAGGTTTCCTCAAGATAAATTTCAAGAAATATAGGATAAGGTCAAGCCATGATGATGGCCCTTACTACGCAAGCTTGAAAAAGGGGAGGGACATACATTTTGGCAAATAGGAGCCTAGGTCACGAATGAAAAATCCCTCGAAGGATTAACATTGGATGGCGCGAATTATGGAAGAACCCCGATACAATCAACGGAACCGTGCCTGCCTCCACATCGAAAGATATAGAACTTAACGTGCATACTGTGGAGGGGGGAAGGGGTGGTATGGCGTAAGTGTTCCTGTGAAGGAGAGGTTCATTTATGCAGCAGAAACTTTAGGTCTTAGAGTTACTTTTTAGAGATAATTGAGAAATTCCGAAAAGCCGTGCAAAACAAGATAACATAGGACTTTGTTAGAGGAGACCAACATGGATGACAGAGTGAAGACGAACGAGCGGTAACTTAGACTAGGAGCAACAAGTGTATACCCCAGCAGGGCATGCGATGCGTGACAGAGGCAACAGGCGGACAGTAACGGTGTGGATAGGCGAGTCGAGGGGGGGTGAGCAATGGCAGTACAGGGCTGATAACATTGTCAGCCGGGGAATGGGTGAGAGGAAGAGCAGGGCCAGCTAAGAAAGAAGCCTTCGTCCTGAGACGGATAAACAATGCTTACCCAGGTCCCAGACAGTTATTCAAAAGAAGTCCTTGCATCTCCTCTAATATTCGTCCGCATATGCTACACAGGAGGGTCCTGTCTGTCAGCAAACTCCGGCGTTTACCTACCACATTCTGTGATGTGCAGCACCTCAGCGATAATATATGTCAATACTATTTTGAAGATTCAAATTTTGGGGGTTTCCCGCACCGACCCTGCCCCTTGTAAATAAGGCGCGACTAGTGTATGGCTACAGATTTTAATTTACACCGCCTGGGGATCCTTGAAGTGCGCCGAAATTTTTTCGACAGATGGGTGTCGGCATTGTCTCCTTCGTCATAAAATAGGCCTCGGCTTCCGGGCTGGCATCCGTGTCCTTTGGCTCACCAGCACAAGGCCTTTGTTATCAGTAGTGTAAGCTATTACGAGGATATTATGCTGCGCTACAGAAATAACGGCCAGAGCGTATGCCTACACGTTACGGTGACAGCGAAATAAGAGAGCCCGATACGGCGCACGTAACGGGCCAGCTTCGAAACGTGAAAGATCAATTTGATTTTAGCAATACCTAGCTGATCACAACCATTATAACCATTTGGGCTGAGAGAGGCATGTGGGTTTTGAATTCATGTTTTATTTATTATTGCTGGTACGAAAGCATTCAATTGACCCGGTGAGGCAAAAAAGCCGGTGGCTTCGGCGTCGGATTTGCCTGTAGCAGCGAAACGGCGCCTAAATTCCCATTGGCCGAGACGAGATGCGCCATGCGGCTGCGCAGAAAGTGCCTCATAAATAAAAAAAACACACAAAGAAAATTAGTGTGCGCCTCCGTTGAGGCAGCGCCTGGGCATGCGCAGAGCCACGAGGAAACCCGCAGTGCGGCGGCAGCAGTGGCAATTGTTCGCCTTGCGCTCCCCTCGATAATGGCTCTCGTTAAACCATGGTTTGATTTCAGCGCACGCCGCGCCTAGCCTCGTGCACCCCGGCCGTTTATGATCATCCGCCCAGCGGCGCACCAGTCCAGTCGTCCAGTCCGGCGAGACAGGGTACTCTGCGTGGTGCCCGCGGCGCGTGCAATTGGCGATTAATGCGATCGCACTGGCAGCTCGTAGCAAGTGCTTACGTGTCCCCGGAGTTTCCCAAAAGTAGCTGTTGCATTGCCCGATCGTTCTGGTTGTGGAATTTTCGAAAAGCGGACCGGCTATAGCGTTCCGGTGTCCGCCCTAAGACGCGACATATTACGCCTGCTGGTGGCAGTTCCTTCTTTTAATATCAATAGATACCCACCTACATACCTACCGGCTTTCAGCATACAATAGCGCCATGCGTGCTGCGCGTGGATACCGACAAGAAAAGCTCCCATAACCGTTGCAACCTGCGTGTATTCGCCGAAAACTACTTACTGCCCACTTACCCCCCCCCCCCCCCCCCCACACACACACACACTAACCCCCACCCTCCTCAATTCTTGTTCTCCTTTAAAAACCGCGTAAAGCACGCGGCAATCTTGATAACGGTTCGTTACCGGTGCACAGTACATCGAGACTCAAGCGCTGCCCCTCGGAGCCCAGAGGGCTACGGAAGCGCTACTCCTTTTTCGAGGTCCTCGGGTTTGTCTAAACTATTATAGGGACGCGACCAGCGTGCCGCAGCCCGCATTGTAATTGCCTCTCTATTTATTTTAATTTTATAGCAGATTCGTTCTTTCTCCAAATCCCCTTCTCCAACAGGACTCTTCTCTGGTTATTGCACTACGGCGCAATCAACTCCCTACGTGCCACTTCTATGGCGGGGTTGTCGTCGGTAGACCGTGCGTGACGAGCGTCATTAAAACTTACGCTAAAGAACGCCCATTACGCCTGGCTACCATAAAAGCGAGGGCTAAGCAGGTTCTTTTTTCAGCTCACCCTTACGTTACCCAAACCAACGTACGCTTGGCAATGTGCATGTACGTATGTATAGGGCCCGCATTGACTGAACTGCAGAACTAAAATACGGCAAATGGTTTTGAAGCCCCCCTGGCTAATAATGTTTTAACGAAACTTCATGTCTAGACCCCTTTTATATAAACTTGTAGTCTATCTTCCTCGTGAAGATTTAGATCGCTCTCAGAGCAAGAAAAAATTAATATTTCTGATGAGCGCTTTAGCTCTGTTAGGGGCAGTGGATTGGAATATATTGCTGGAACACTGACATCGTGTGTGTCGCTTCATCCATACGTATTAGTGTTTTAAGATCGGAACCCGCGGTTGCAGTTGGCTGAGGGAAACCGAATGCTGCGGTGACCTCTCTATTCCGCGGCTGTGCATCTACGCCCCTGTACTTACGAAGCGTTGAATAAAAAGAATGGTCGCCATCCCGCCCTTCGAAAGTGGATGTCCATCGAGGCTGTTGTAGAGCACTACACATGCTGATGGGGGAGGGTATGGAATGCTTCTCACCGTCTCGGCCAGCTTGTCGCTTGCGCTCGGCTTCTCTGGCGGCAAATGCTGGGCCCTGCCTAGCCTGACGCATGCGCTCGGCGTCTTGGGCAAGAACTGCTCCATTTAGTGACACTAGTCCTGCCTAGCCTTCAAACATAATCTGCGGACATAATCTTTACCAGGAACACATGGTGTGGGGGGTCCCATTGTTCATAGGTGCCTTATCATCCATAATGCGATTCAAATGCTTGTTTTGTGGTGATTTTTTTTTAAAATAAACACTGAGCCCCACGCTGTATGCCCGCGATTAGCCTGGCGCATACGCTCTGCGTCTTAGGCGAGAACTGCTGGGTCCTGCCTGGGTTTTTCGTTCACAACACGAAATTTTCCGACCAACTAGAGGCTAACAGCTTCGCTGTGAAAAGCAACGTAGAGAGTTTTTCTTGTTTTTGTATTGCCTACATCAGTGTTTTCATTGGCTGAGCCGCGCGACAGGCGCTGGGGCACTCTACAGCTAACTGTCTAGCTGCCATCACTACCACTTTATATCACTATAGATCTCCCCTCCAAAGTGTACTTTTAGATTCCTGATCATATTCGACGACTGAGAAAATGTCGTCTCGAAACGGCGGCGAACCAGTTGCCAGATTGCAGCGTACCCCGCGGGAAGACGCGAAGTACGACGACTTTGCTGTCGCTTCAGACGTCGGGCTGAAAGATTATTTCAGCGTGCGGTCAACGACGGACAACTTAGAATCAGCGCACAAGCGTCTACGTCCCACGCGCTCTTCACGTTCCGCCCACAGTCTAGTAAAAGAGCGAGGCTTGAGAACGTGTCCCCGACCAGGGGCGCCACCGCACCAGGCGGCCGCAGCGTGCACTAGTACAGAGTCCACCGCGTGGCGAGCGAAGAGGAGCCGCTGGTCGCGCGGCTCGTCTTGGCGGTCACGCCGGGCCACTCACCCTTGTCCGTAGCAGCTGTTGACGGCGAGACGGTCCGCGGTGCCCGAGGCCGAGCAGCGCCTGCCCAGGGTCACGGCCCGGGCCACGGCCGGCGGGCTGCGAGCGATCAGCGGCGGCAGCCGGTCCACGCACAGCGAGCGCGACCGGTCGCGCTTGGGCGGCAGCGTCACCTTGACGCTCGGCACGGCTGCGGACGACAGGCCCAGGCGCAGCGGGAGCTTCTTGCGCCGATCCATCGCCCGTTGGACCGCTAGGCGAGGACACGGACTGTCGGGGAGTTCGCACGGCCGACCAGACTTCTACGCGGATCTGAAGCGACCGTCGCAGAAGCGTCCGACGATCCTCTTCCCTAGCTTCCAGCCGCGCGTTGTCCGCTCGAACGACTCGCGACTTGGTCAGTAGCCATGACGCCAGCTCAGGCAGAGTTCCCGGTTCAGTAGCATCGTGCGCGGCCGAGATTTGCCTGGCAGGACAAACGATATGCTTTGGCTGACGTCTCTCTCCCGCTTTGAAATATCCCTGAGCTTCTTTTAGTATTCAAAGATCGACGCAGCAACGTGAGAACGAGCTGTCCGAAATGCTTTCATTCGAGTCAAAAGCTGCGAATTTCATGTTGGTTACGCATTTAAGCGGTTGCACAAACAGGTTCAATGATGTGTACGCACAAGTTACCAGGACGTTACTGTTGTCTTCGAAAATGCTCGCTTCATGAGTATCTCTCAGTTTTTCTTTAGCCGATCAGCGCCGTCAATGAGTGAATGTGCGTTGATCGACCGAACTGAAAGTTTAAGATATTTCCGGAAGCTAGATTCGATTTCCGATAGCGACCTTGATGCTGGTGAAGTTAATAAATCTCGGCAATTATGGCCATGCAAGGCAAATTAGGTGGACCCTATTCAAATTGCTTCAAGAAACATATACCCATCTCGTGAAGTACAGTAAAGTCAGCCAATAGAGGGAAAGAGACCGCGATAGTTCAAAGAGGTGGAAAGCAACCTCGTACAGTAGCCGAACCGGAGCTTTCTCTGCGAGAAGATGACAGCTGCTAGGGACAGACACAGCCGTGGATTGGATCCGGACCTTCCAGGAGTGTCAGACTTTCGCGGTATAGCGCGCGTTATGTCGTGTCACTGACCATTAAGCTGCAAAGAGCGGATTTCAACGAAGCAGGCTCACAGAGTTCAGCCGTTGTATTGACCGGCTGCTTCAGTCCCTTCAAGAAGCATTTGCGGACGACGTGCTCGTCACTTGAATTAGGAAGCAACACCAAAGGAGCGGCTTAGAAGCAGGCTAGACCTCGGTGCCAGGTGGTTGCAGAACTGGCATGATGAGTGAGGCTACCGAATAAGAAACTGGGCTCTGCCGCGTGTGCGGCGCAGCGCGAAAAGAACGAACAAAATGTGGAATCCGAAACTTCAAAGTGGACAAGCACGGAGCTATAACAATCGACACCTTGAACAGCCAGGAAACAGTGATCCTAGCAGCAGTACAGTGCAAAATAATCGCACTCAATCGCCAATTGAGTCACCAGATACGCTGTGCCGGGGCGCGATGTCAGCGACCACCAACCTGCAGCAAACTGGAAAGTTTCGTTCCGTCAGCAATAAATCAAGAGAAGGAGTAGAGAAACGTCCCACTTGCCTGACAAAACGCTAGCAAATTTTTCAAGAACTCACACTTGGAACCACAAACACCAATGCCAGCGGTTTGTCTCACGGCGCCGTCACAGCCAGCGTTAGCAGATGATCTCACGAGCCCTTGGCTGTCTCCTTCGACACGCGCTTGCGCGGCTCACGGGTCGCGAATAATGACACCGCTTTCGGTCGCGCCAAGCTGTTCCCTCTGGTCGGCACGCCGCAGTCGGAGTCTTGGGCCCACTCGCAGCAACGGGCGCACATGTACGCCGAGATGTCCAGCAAGCGCAGCGAGGGCCCGCAGGAGAGCGCGCCGGGCAAAGACCGGACGCCCCTCGGTCCAAGGGTGTCCTCACGAACGTGCGGCCGTCACCTTCGTCCTCCGGCGACAACCCCCAGAACGCGTCTTCGGATTGTAGCAGACGACGCGCGACTGCGGCGCCGGAGAGCGAAAAGGGGGCTCCCCGCCGAGCGGGGCGGGAACTGACGTCGCGGCTACGTCACAGCCCGGGCAGAGGAGCTTTTTCCGGAGCGCGGTAACCGCCCACCCCAGCGCCGACACTGGTTGCGCGCCTCCGAGGGCCGCCGACGTGCTGCTGCTTTTTGCGGCGGCTAACCAGCGCCCGGTGTGCGGTGCACCCGCTTCCTTGCGCGGTTAATCAGCGGTCCCAGTTTTCTCTTGCCCCCGACTCCCTGCACCAGGCCTGGAGATAATGAGCGCCGAGAGGTCGACGGTGCGTGACGCCGGGGCGCTGTCAGGTGCAGTCACGGGCATCCCGGCAGTTGCTTCGCTGTACGGAGCAGCTAAATCAATCCGACGCACCTGATGCCCAGCTTCCGATATAGAACAGCTCATTAGGCGCTCTTTCGAAACAGCGCTGCTGCGGCGACATTCTTCCCGCCGCGGGTAAATGAGTTCACAATTAAGAGTCGGAGGCAACGAGCATTTTACTCGCTTTCCGTTCCTTTTTGTTCCGCGACTTCGAGCGTTCTGTAAAGCCCTGAAAACGCCCTCCAATTAACGTTACATTAAAAAAAAAAATGCTACGAATATATTCAGACACACACGACAGTCACAAAGCTGGAAGACGTAACGGATCCCTCTAGATTCTTTTTGAGCCAAAAAAGAAGTGACTATAAAAACGCGTTCATCTTAGCTTAAAATTAGCATCATCGAGGTGTACTAATAAGTAACCAACCGTCTGTGCGTGGATTGAGAATTCAGAAACGCTATAACGAGGAAATAATGTAAAAACAAATTGCCACATGGGGCTTAACGCGCGTAACTAACGTCTGACGTATAAGGCGCGCCGAACTGGAGGGCTAAGGGCAAGTTTAGACCGGCCAAGGATCGTTAATGTAAGCCAAAATCTGGACACACCGGAATTTTCGTTTTTCTTTGGGGGAGAGGGCACGGATGGCCAGCACGGTCCAAGGCATCCCGGACTAAGGAAGCCTCCAACCGAGTGGGTGTCATAATATCAGCACCTTAGCTCAGACAAATAAAGGTTATTCCTCCTCCTCCTCCTCCTCCTCCTCCTCCTCCTCCTCCTCATCATCATCATCATCATCATCATTCCTCCGTTATAAAACCAGGCGCCTTGGCCGAGATCGACACCGCGTCGTCGTGTTCAGCAGCACAACCACGGTGGGTAAATAATATTTATTTACTTGACGAAATCACAAACTTCGGAATCGTTGTTTGATCATGCCGTCGCTGCTGACTTCATAAGGATGCAGTTTGCGCACTGCTGTACCAATTTTCACGTCATTAGAGCGTTTTAGCTGACAGTTTTTCAAGGCCCGCTCCGCTCCGAAAGCAAGCGGGAGCGCCATTGCGCATGCGTGGTGCGCTTGGCCGCGCACGGCATTGGCTCCGGTTGCGCTGAGCGTGCCGCCGATACTGGAGCGGACCGTCGAAAACGGTTAGCTAAAACTCTCAATAATGTGGGCTGATTGTGAAGTATTCCAGGAGTAAATAGATGCGATTCTGCCTTCTTTTGCTGGCCTTTCACGAATGCAGGTTGTGTAGGCCCTACGAACGTTCCAGTTAACCGAAATTTGCACGCCGAGGACTAAGCACCAGGTCGAGGGTTGGATACTGCGCTGTGCCAGCTTCTTTGGTGGTGGAGGCGAAAAACAGAAATAACCGAGTGTATCGGGACAATAATTCGAAGCCCTCCACTACGGCGTGCCTCAGCCCATGTGCCGCTGCGGTGCGTAAAACCCCAACTTGAACTTTCTTATGTGCAGCTCAAGTGGCTCCCGCTCAATGAATATTTATATCACTGCACGTACGGAAAGACAACGAGATGATTCCCAGTTGTTAAGCTTATCATATAATTGTGCTAAACGAACCTACCCCTACGTTATCCCACCATCAATTTCACCGAAGTTACAAATTCCTCGTGGCAGTTGTCGGATTGCGTGCTTAGAATGCGAAAAAATATGGCTTCCCCTGGTGATGCTCAACAAAGCCTTCTTTACTGCTTCATCGTGTTGGCGTCTCTTGCTTCGCGTTCGTTTCTTCGTCTTTTGGGCGGGAATTACTTCGACAGGCACACTGGCGACCACTCTACACTACAACTCCCCATACGTGGCTTGGGTTGTCCTGTTCTACTCACGTGCCGTCACTCTCACCTCTCACGCGATATGGCGTCAGCGCCACACGCGCTGGGCTAACCCTAGTTCCGCCGCTGGCAACCTGCTGAGGTAGCGTGGCGGTGACGCACTCGGTTCCTACTCTGGAGGTCCGGGCTCGATTCCCTTGAGAACTCCAACGTATCCAATATTTTTTTTCCAACTAACTGATTTACTTTATCGAAATAATTCACACAGGCACTTCAGCACAATTTTCGACATTTTTGCAAGAGTTTTTAATCTTCCCAGCGGCGGCGCCTTTTCCTGTACCGGTCAACGCCGCTTTTTCGCACGACGGGGTCCGTAACGCTTTCGCCTCAACACTCCCTAAAGTTCTCATTCGAAACACGTGTAAGTGCGTCCTGTGTAAGTGCTTTTCTTTGATATCACCTGCCTACTGTTGCTAGCATGCAGAACTTCGGTGATGAGCCATTGATAATAACGCCCGTCGCAAAGTAACCTCAATATGCGCTCGTTCTTTCAAATCTTGTCTTCACCTGTAATTTGCTTTAAGAGCTACAGCTACATATTGGAGGCCGCCATGGGTTCCGGCCGTCCTGCGTCCATTCTGAAAGCTTCGTGTAAAGAATTCTTTACTGCGTACATATGCGCAATAAAAGAAGGCCAACTTTCGTAAAATCCCGAGTGACGGAGTTTTGTAACAGCATTCAAGCACAAAAACTCGCCCGTGTTGTTGATCGCCGAACGAACACTCTGATGGCACGCGTTTTCTGCGGAAATGGAAAAACTGACACTGAAACGTGATGGTAGGTGGCTGTTTGCCTCGAGCATGCCTCGCTTGTGGACGTATTCCAGCAATCGCTGCATTTCACATCGCATGTTGTACAGCGATTTCTTTTCTTTTCTTTTTTTTTTAATTTAGTAGTGGTACGGCGGGATTCTTAAAAGCGGTGCTTGCGCTTCCAATTTCATTTGTTTATTACACGAGGATAGACTTACCGGTCCCAGATGCCCGGCATATCCTGGCAGTATGGCAAGTGCGTCAGAGCGTGCCGCTTTTTTTTTTCGTCATTATCAACAGCACTGGTCAAGTCGGATACGTTTGAAGGGGCCATGAAGACACCATACAACCTTGTTTTCTTAAAAAAAAAAAAAAAAAAAGATCCCGGGCCATCTCCGCTAACGTGAAACCTGGAAAGGGGCGAAGCATGCAATGTATAAGTGTATTCTTGGCTCCTTGGCGTTTTTTCCCACGGAGATTAAACCATTGGGGGCAGAGGTACACAGCTTTGCTGTAAAAGTCTCGTGTCTTTGAAGCACGAATCATTCTAGCACGAGGCGTTGGAAAACGAGTGTCCCGGTGTTTGAGTACCCTGACTACATGAAACGACGACGACGACAGGGGACGCCGACAGCCCAAGCCCCGAAAAGGATTCGCCCCTAAAAAAAAAGTGTGTGTGTGTGTGGGGGGGGGGGGGGGGGGGTTTACAGCAAACGGTGCTTTATTCACTGAGATATTGAACAACTATAAAGCCAAAATTTATGCTTTCCCTCTGCATCACGTTTCGTTACGTCAACAATGATGTATTAGAAGGAGGCACCTCAAACGGATAACTAGTACGTTGACATGTTGACTGCATGTAGCATATATATATATATATATATATATATATATATATATATATATATATATATATATATATATATATAGAGAGAGAGAGAGAGAGAGAGAGAGAGAGGAAGGACTCGCACGTATGCAAAGCTGTAACATTATGCAGAATAGTTTCTCCGCATTAGGCTGGGGCAATTAGTAAAAGTCTCGGCAAACTACGCGCGCGTGGCAGTAGCGTAACAGCGCAAGACCATGCCCTTCATATACTCACAAGCCCACCCAGTCGCAACTGCGGGCTTGCTCCACTGCCGCTCACCTGATAAGGATAATACTGCGCACCTTATCAACACAGCAAACGTGCTTGGCCATTCAGCCCGCAGCACAGCATGTCTCCGCGCCCCAGTTCCCCGCGAATTGACCAGCGAAGGCGGCGTGAAATGTTTATTTGAAGCCGACGTCGATATTGTGCTCAGCGTTTGCTCTGGTCACGGCTCTCGTTGTTCCCAATTAGCCGATTCACAAAGCCGTTGGAGGGTTAATTCGGCCGGAAAGCACTCACAAACCTGGCTCAGGAAACGACATGGCACTTTGAACACTGCGGAGCCAGCGCAAATTGGATTTTCGTCCTCCGAGCCCCGGCTTAAACGCGTACTCAGGGGAGCCTGCTGCGTGTCGGGTGGCGGTGGGTGCACGGAAGGGGGAGGAGACCTGACTGTAAACAAGAACCGGGATGGTGCGGGGCAGGAGCCAAGTCGCACCACGAGAGTGTGTTCGAGCCGAGCGAATCAGATCCAGCTCCCACTTGAATGCACTGGACGTCATTACCGAACTGGCCTCTCCTGCTCCCCAGAAGGCCAGTTAACGGGGGGCTCTAATTCTGCTGAAGACAATTACTTCAAGTGGGAGCGGGGTATGAGTGCGGCGGGTTCAAATTCCCCTCCCCATGAGAAGGATTACTACAGTGGATTATTAAAGCGAAGCCGTCTGTGTCACAAATGGCGTATGTCACGTCGAAAACGCACTGCAGAAAAATCGACTTTCTCTGACGATGATGATGGTGATCGTGAAGCGCCTCAGGAAGAAAACGCCTCCCGTGGCTAGAATCAGAAGTGGGTCCCTCGCGTCATCAAGCCGACGGCTATCAGACTGCGCCATTCCGATTGATGTACCCCTCCCTCTAGTGACAGAGATAGTTGAACGCGAAGTTTTCTTCGTGCGAAATCAAATGCGGAAGGGTCAAAGTCAAAGCCGGTGGATCAAAAGTCCAAACTATGTGAGAGTCAAAGTCAAAGCTCAACAAGTGAAAGTCCAAACCGTCTGCGAGTCTACATCCAATTTTTGGTTGAAGCCTACGGGGAAACTGCAACTCGGTTGAGCCGTGATTTCCATGTCCACAAGAAGCCTTTTCAGGTATCGGAGTTCGCATTCGACGGCGAGAACAAAAGCCCCCACGACATCGGTGTGCGCGCGACAAGGCCTTTCAGGTGAAATGCAGTAATTCGGAACACGTTCTCCTCCCGAATTTCTTATGGCGCAGCTTTGCCCCTCTGGAGCGGGAAATCCCAAAGCTTTCTGTTCGCGCGTCGAGGTTTCACAAAGGAAACAGACAGGAAACAGTGATCCTAGAAGCAGTACAGTGCAAAATAATCGCACTCAATCGCCAATTGAGTCACCAGATGCGCTGTGCCGGGGCGCGATGTCAGCTCTCTGTTCTCTTTGAACAGAGTTCTCACCGCGCACCGCAACCGGAAACCCGACGCTCTGTGCGCAAATTTTGCATTTACGGTGGTATGCTTACTTTGGCTAGAACGAAAAAAAATGTGTTACAAAGGTGAAAGCGACATCAACAGACAATTTTATACGGTACGCTTGGCAGTTGTAGCTTTAAAAAGGAGGAAAAAAATTTCGAGCACACCTAAGCCATCTTTATGCATTCACTAGTTCCGCCTTTATTTAGTCAGCTAAAGCCATCGAACCGTCGTGGCGTGGCGGATGCCGGAGCCCTGCGTTGATGCTGATGTCCACAGCCCTTCGTGTGGGTCGTTGCTAGGAAAACCTCGCACGGTTTGCGTCCGCTTTAATGCGGACACAACTGGGGCTGCCGGTGGCTCAATGGAGGAACTGGCGAAACTGCGACATCAAAAGCGCCCCCCCCCCCCCCTTTTCCGCCACAAGAAAGAAATACAAAAAGCCATGTAAAAATGTTGCGCGACCCTGCAGGGTACCCAATACACGTAGGTATACAACTTTATGGGTCTTCAGATTCATTTTTACTTTGCCTTCCGCTGTGTTTCATTGAAATGTGTTTTTAACTACATTCCTGATGGCATAGAGTGTCTCAATCTACGCTGGTTTCTCGCCGGCGAGAAGGAAACTCAATGCTGTGCCGCTTTCCAGAACCTTTTAGGAGCGACATTTCCTAACTCAAGAGAGCAGGTCTTTCGGGCGAGTGTTGTTTCGGGCAACCGCAGCGCAAAGGAAAAGAATGGCGGCGACAGTTGAAGAAACAGGACACTCCACACACAAGCACCTCGTTTGTGTCCGTCGCGCTCCTTCAGCTGCATTCCTCCTCTGCTTTTTTTCATTGCATCTTTTCTCTTGCGCTCAAAGACGGGTTGGCGGTGTAGCTAGAGGTGACACCCAGGTTTGTCAAGCTTGTTCCAGCCAAGACCTGTTGGCATGTAGGGCCAGAAGGACCCAGAGATTGGTAGTAATTGGTAACAGAGGTTGCAGCAACTTCGCTTAAAGGTAAAAACAAGGAGGCACTAGAAAAAGAGTTGATTTCTTGCAGCCGCGCGCAGAAAAATCTTCAGGTGTTTTACTACTGCTTCTCGTTGGTTTTAAATTTATTTGCTCTCACTTCTCTTCTCCTTTTACCCTACGTTAGCAACTAATAAAACTAAAAAATAACTGCGAAGTGCAAAACCAAGAAATCTAGACTCTCCTTTTCCCTCGCATCAAATTGTGGGATAGCTCACAGAAAATTGCGAAAGAAAGACGTATTCGTAAGTACACCACATGCAAAACCAATCCGGTTCTCTTAAGCAGAACCTTCAGGTTTCTGTTTTCACGTTCGTATCTTCTCGTTAGCGTTTAATTCGTTGCTTGCTGCACATATACGTGTACGTGGAAATCACTGCGCAACGAAATTAGTCGACAGTTTGCGCTTCCTCGTTTTATGTCGTCTCTCCGAGCACGCACCAACTATTTCCGTTTGGCGCTTTATTGGTGAGAGTTGTATAATTAAGGTGGTTTAAGAAAATGTAAATGAAAGGTGATGTTATGGCTTGTTTCTTCGCTCGACACACGAAGCTCCAAGCACATGTGCCACGCAGTAATTGTCTTCGGAACCCGAGAACACAAAGTTGGCGTCAGCGTTTGCGACGACGAGTTCCTTTCTGAATAAGGCAGCTCTGTAAATGAAACGTCGTGACTCAAGATATGGTAATTTTATCCCGCAGTGTGGGGCCTTCGCGTCGGTGTCCGCATGATTTCTATTTCTTTTGGCAAAGCGGGACGCATTGAAAACGCAAAAATGTGGGAGAAACGAAACCATGCGCGAAAAAGTCAAGGCATACTGAAGAATACTGAAGGCATACTCAAGGCATACTGAAGGCATACTGAAGAAAGCCCACAATGAAAGCGTTTGTTCGAAACTTACCTCTATGTGCTTCATATTACTGACAATTAGAAGCTGTTTTAGTTGTCCTATGTTAAAAGAAATTTATTTTAACCTGTCGCATTGTCACGTCCCTTGATGTTGCGAATCATGGGCATTTACATTCAGAACACATCTCGAACCTCCGGTTCGACTGCAGAGGCGTGATTTACGCGCCATAGCTTTCTCAACCTGGTGCGCATCAACTGCCCCGTTATTCGCGACCTACAGATTCTTCTCTCGGCGCTCACAGCTGAAGTGATAGTTTCAGCGGTGATAAATGAGGGGATGCACACAACCACCCAATGCCAGTCTACCTGTTCCCTATTCCCACCAGAAATACAGGCCATGAAAACCACGGGTACTTTAACTTACCGATCACTGAAAATAACGACGGCCAAAGGCTTATACAATACTACAGAGCAAAAATGTGGAATACGGTTCCACTGGAGATTAAATTATCTAGCAATTTTGTGGTTACTGCAAAAAGATTTTTTTCTATGTACCCTTTAAGAACTGATTTCTTTCCCTTTCTGCACATCTACGAAATGTTACGCTAAGTATTTCTCTTCCGTGTAGTGTACCACTTGCAGCTCAATGCAGTGCTTTTGTGTATATATGTATCCAGTATGCGATACGTATACTCATACAGAGAATGTGCATATGTGTACACATATAAATACATATTCACGTGAAATTCCGTGTGTAAATACGTAAGTTTATACACATGTGTGATTATATAGATGTGTTTTGTATATGTATATATGTGTATAATGTAAGTATGTGTTCGTATATGTATCTGTACATATATGCTGATGTGTATTTACTCGATTTGTATGTACTCGCGTATAGTTTTTTTTGCTGCCAACGTATTTCTATATGGGCCTCCACTAGCTTCGTCTACTGACCCAACACTTTCTTCCCTCTTCTTACGTACAATTCCGACAACATAAACAAACTCAAACTCAAACTGAATATACTAGCTGCACGCTTCTCTAGCATTCCTCGGTACAACAGAGTATGTGATTTCCGTGCACCATTACCATTAAAAGCTGAAAAGGCTATTCGATCCGCCGTTCCCTGTGTCGGAGCAACGCCCTGAGGACGCCGACAAGCCTTTAATTAATTCCTTCATTACTATGGAAACAGGTCGTAAAGAGATATCAACTGAATTGCATTTTACCCGCAAGCCATGATTTATTGATTTGAAATAGACACGCAAATTGGCAATCGACGCAGCCATACGTGAGAGGCAACAAAATAACGGTGGAGGAAATGCAGACTAGTTTGGACCAGTGATTTTCGAGGTAATTTATATCAGCTGCTTTCGGTGTATTCCAGTAACATTTACAAATTGCAATCGCGAAATTCTATACGTAGCACGTAAACTTGGCTTGGTGTACTCGAAAAGTGACGTTAGAGTTTTTCATTTTTGCGCGCCACTTTTGAAAAATGTAACGCCATCTCTCGGAACGAATACGCAATACACCGAAGTTCTCAAGCGCCGATGTAAGTGCAAGGCACGCAGAAATTGTATGTCGCCCAAAAATAGCTTCGCAGCCAGGAAAAAAAACTATGAAGCCCAACCAAACCACAACTCGCCAAGGCGGTGGCCGATGCCCCCGGAAGGCGCCCTTCCACAAAGCACTCATAACTGTGCTTTTTGTTTACTGGAGAACGATCGTGCGGGGCGCGCCCTATAGCCCCCGTAAAGTCGGAATATCTTGGAAGCGAACACTTGTGAGCGAATATCTTTCCAGAGGAAGATTGCATCACATTCTTTCAAGAAGAGCTGCGTAGGCAACCCAGGACTCCCTAGACAACATCGGAGATATGTGATTAACAGTCCAGGATTGACAGCGGAATGCCAGTGGTGAACTATTCAGGTGAATGCACGAGGTCCACAGCGGGTGTGTGCAAGCGCGCGCGCAGGCCCTTGCACTGGTTTGATCATCCCCTTTCGAACCGCGTGCACATTCGTCTTCTGCTCCGCGCGCATTATTTTATTGGAAGCAGCGCCGGGTCAGTCCGCACACTCACCAACGCTCCTTTGGAAAATCTGCGTCGGCTGGAGCCGCGGCCGAACAAACTTAATTACACAGCAGCGCTCCAGATTACAAGGGATATAAGGGCTAGCGAACTGCCACGCTTCGGC